>NC_084565.2:44142500-44207500 GCF_033978685.3 Nerophis lumbriciformis
CAACCATCGAAATTTGGTCATTTTCCAACCAATATATCACAACACACACACAACGTTGAAACAACATACTTTCTGACAACGTTTAATCAATGTCAGGTTGTGACGTTGATTTGACCATTGAATTTTGGTCATTTTCCAACCAATATTCTACAACACAACGTTGAAACAACATGCTTTTTGACAACGTTTCATCAATGTTGGGTTGTGACGTTGATTTGACTGTTGAATTTTGGTCATTTTCCAACCAATATTCTACAACACAAATACAACGTTGAAACAACATGCTTTTTGACAACGTTTAATCAATGTCAGGTTGTGACGTTGATTTGACCGTTGAAATTTGGGTCATTTCCCCAAACAATATTCTACAACACAAATACAACGTTGAAACAACATACTTTCTGACAACGTTTAATCAATGTCAGGTTGTGATGTTGATTCAACCGTCAAAATTTGGTCATTTTCCAACCAATATATCACAACACACACACACACACACAACATTGAAACAACATACTTTTTGACAACGTTTAATTAATGTTGGGTTATGACGTTAATTTGACCGTTGAAATTTTGGTCATTTCCCAACCAATATTCTACAACACAAATACAAGGTTGAAACAACATGCTTTTTGACAACGTTTCATCAATGTCAGGTTGTGACGTTGAAATTTGGTCATTTCCCAACCAATATTCTACAACACAACGTTGAAACAACATACTTTTGACAACGTTTCATCAATGTCAGGTTGTGACGTTGATTTGACCGTTGAAATTTGGTCATTTTCCAACCAATATTCTACAACACAACGTTGAAACAACATGCTTTTTGACAACATTCAATGAATGTCAGGTTGTGACGTTGATTCAACCATCGAAATTTGGTCATTTTCCAACCAATATATCACAACACACACACAACGTTGAAACAACATACTTTCTGACAACGTTTAATCAATGTCAGGTTGTGACGTTGATTTGACCATTGAATTTTGGTCATTTTCCAACCAATATTCTACAACACAACGTTGAAACAACATGCTTTTTGACAACGTTTCATCAATGTTGGGTTGTGACGTTGATTTGACTGTTGAATTTTGGTCATTTTCCAACCAATATTCTACAACACAAATACAACGTTGAAACAACATGCTTTTTGACAACGTTTAATCAATGTCAGGTTGTGACGTTGATTTGACCGTTGAAATTTGGGTCATTTCCCCAAACAATATTCTACAACACAAATACAACGTTGAAACAACATACTTTCTGACAACGTTTAATCAATGTCAGGTTGTGATGTTGATTCAACCGTCAAAATTTGGTCATTTTCCAACCAATATATCACAACACACACACACACACACAACATTGAAACAACATACTTTTTGACAACGTTTAATTAATGTTGGGTTATGACGTTAATTTGACCGTTGAAATTTTGGTCATTTCCCAACCAATATTCTACAACACAAATACAAGGTTGAAACAACATGCTTTTTGACAACGTTTCATCAATGTCAGGTTGTGACGTTGAAATTTGGTCATTTCCCAACCAATATTCTACAACACAACGTTGAAACAACATGCTTTTTGACAACGTTTCATCAATGTCAGGTTGTGACGTTGATTTGACCATTGAAATTTGGTCATTTTTCAACCAATATTCTACAACACAAATACAACATTGAAACAACATTCTTTTTGATGGCGTTTAATCAATGTCAGGTTGTGACGTTGATTTGACCATTGAACTATGGTCATTTCCCAACCAATATTCTACAACACAACGTTGAAACAACATGCTTTTTGACAACGTTTAATTAATGATGGGTTATGACGTTAATTTGACCATTGAAATGTTGGTAATTTCTCAACCAATATTCTACAACACAAATACAACGTTGAAACAACATACTTTTGACAACGTTTAATCAATGTCAGGTTGTGACGTTGATTTGACCGTTGAATTTTAGTAATTTTCCAACCAATATTCTACAACACAAATACAACGTTGAAACAACATACTTTCTGACAACGTTTAATCAATGTCAGGTTGTGACGCTGATTTGACCATTGGATTTTGGTCATTTTTCAACCAATACTCTACAACACAACGTTGAAACAACATGCTTTTTGACAACGTTCAATCAATGTCAGGTTGTGACGTTGATTTGACCATTGAAATTTGGTCATTTCCCAACCAATATTCTACAACACAACGTTGAAACAACATGCTTTTTGACAACGTTTAATTAATGTCAGGTTGTGACGTTAATTTGACCATTGAAATTTTGGTCATTTCCCAACCAATATTCTACAACACAACGTTGAAACAACATGCTTTTTAACAACGTTTAATTAATGATGGGTTATGACGTTAATTTGACCATTGAAATGTTGGTAATTTCCCAACCAATATTCTACAACACAAATACAACATTGAAACAACGTGCTTTTTGACAACGTTTAATCAATGTCAGGTTGTGACATTGATTTGATTATTGAATTTTGGTCATTTTTCAACCAATATTCTACAACACAACGTTGAAACAACATGCTTTTTAACAACGTTTAATTAATGATGGGTTATGACGTTAATTTGACCATTGAAATGTTGGTAATTTCCCAACCAATATTCTACAACACAAATACAACATTGAAACAACGTGCTTTTTGACAACGTTTAATCAATGTCAGGTTGCGACATTGATTTGATTATTGAATTTTGGTCATTTTTCAACCAATATTCTACAACACAACGTTGAAACGACATGCTTTTTGACAACGTTCAA
The DNA here is from genome assembly GCF_033978685.3 of Nerophis lumbriciformis. Classification (NCBI taxonomy): domain Eukaryota; kingdom Metazoa; phylum Chordata; class Actinopteri; order Syngnathiformes; family Syngnathidae; genus Nerophis; species Nerophis lumbriciformis. The sequence continues at coordinate 44,145,296 of NC_084565.2, forward strand.
TCAATGTCAGGTTGTGACGTTAATTTGACGATCGAAATTTGGTCATTTTCCAACCAATATATTACAACACACACACAACGTTGAAACAACATGCTTTTTGGCAACGTTTAATTAATGTCAGGTTGTGACGTTAATTTGACCATTGAAATTTTGGTCATTTCCCAACCAATATTCTACAACACAAATACAACGTTGAAACAACATACTTTTTACAACGTTTCATCAATGTCGGGTTGTGACGTTGATTTGACCGTTGAATTTTGGTCATTTTCCAACCAATATATTACAACACAACATTGAAACAACATGCTTTTTGACAACGCTTATTCAATGTCAGGTTGTGACGTTGCATCTACCATTGAATTTTAGCAAAAGCAAGTACAGCCTCACCACTTTAGTCATAATTTTTGCGCTTAAGAAACTTCTCTAAGACTTCTTCTGTTTGTTTGATGTTGTCATTACTGCCACAAGTGGTGATTATCATCATGTCAGATTTTTCTCCATTTTGCATACGTTTGTACTTTATTTTGGTTCTATTTTATCTGGACAATATTCTGCAGGCCAACCAAACGTGAGCGTCGGACATTCCTGCTGCATGTTTGCATCTGCAAAAAAAAAAAGAACGATACTCCAGATGGGAATACTTGCAAAAACAAGCTTTCAACAAAATTACAGAAGAAAAAAAAGAAAAAAAAGGTTATTTTATTGGAAACCTGCAAGAACCCAAGACAACTTTATGGGGAAAAAGCGAGTGGGAAGGTTCCAGAAGCAACCCTGCATACCTTCGGGAAGGGCGGCAATACGAGAAGCAGAGAAAGTGAGCTAAGGAGTGTGAGACACTTTGTTATGGTGAGGGATTCTGGTTGTCACGGCAACTGAAGGGGGGAAACCCACACAGCTGCTATCTAGCCCGCGATGCATTCAAGGCCTGTAGGGAAACTTCTTTAAAAAAATAAAAATAAATGTTTCTGAAGCAGTGACGTGGTCAGGCGGGGTGACGGACAACACTGACGCTTTAAAGCGTCCCCCTCGGGCTCTTTTTGGGGCGTAATAGCCCTCACTTTCTGGCCGGGCTGGTTTTCATCACGCGAGGGGCCCCGACGCTCTTTAACGCCAAGCAGATGTGCATGCTAACGTGCTAACATGCTGCAAGTGCACTCCACCCCTCGACAAAACATGTGGAAAACAAGCAGGCTGCTCAGTACGGGGGAGGGGGCCCCTGAGGGCCACACATTCATGAATCAAAACATGCAGGGGCCTTTTTGGTATTTTTCATTTTCAAAGCCTCTCTGACTCCATTCATCAATTCATTTTTCTACCGCTTGTCCCGTTCTGGGGGGGGGGGGGGGGGGGGGGGGGTGCTGGAGCCTATCCCAGCTGCATTGGGGCGGAAGGTTGGGTACACCCTGGACAAGTCGCCACCTCATCGCAGGGCCAATCCTTTTATTTTTGCGTGCCATTTGCGCCGAATGTTCTACAGAAGAGGGGGGAAAAAAATATCACGCTTCAACACATCTAACATGCTGCAAGTGCACTCCACCCCTCGGCAAAAAACATGCAGGGGGACTTGTGGAAAACAAGCAGGCTGGATCAGGGGGGCCCCCCAAACATTTTACAGTGAGGGCCACACATTCATGAATCAAAAGATGCGGGGGCCTTTTTTGGTCTTTTTCACTTTCAAAGCCGATGTAAAAATTGCTCAAATAATGCGAGATTACCCGTACTGTGCTGTTGGTCCACCTGCAGACCCCGCATGCACCTGCCACTTTTTTTTTTGCAAGGGGGGTCGCCTGTGTCAGGGCCGTGACCTTTGACCCTGGGATCCCAGACACATGGAGGACAGACGGGACCTGCTGATGACCTCCTTTCCGTCTCCAATGGCAACCAACTTTACTTTTTGGTCAGCGTCACGCCCTAAAATTGCCCAAATCTGTTGCCATGTTTTTTTCACATTAAAATGTCATCAACTTTTATGATGATTCTTACATCAATGATTGAAGTGTTCCTTGTACTCCTTTTATACCACAAGATAGACCGCACATACACAGTAAAAAATACAGTCAATTTCACAATTTGACCATCAAATCTATTCCTACTTTGACATTACACACTTTGATGGATAACTTGCTTTGAAATCATGATTATTGGTATTTATTTATATTTTAAAAAATTGTTTGATTGTATATTTTGGCATATTTGAACTGAATTATATTTATATAGCGCTTTTAAATAGTGACAGCCAGGGGCGTCACTAGCTTTTAAGGACAGGGGGGGGGGGGGCTTTGCCCCCAGGAGATGCACAGGATGCGAGCGAACGTTACGCACGAGCACAAAACTTCACAAACGGCTAACAAAGACTTAGAAATGATTCATTGTTATTAGGGCCCGCATGGCCCATTGTAAAAGGACTCCCAACGGGAGTCCTTTTACAATGGGCCATAAGGACCTATTGTTTTTGTAAGGTTTTATTATTATTCCGCCGCCTCTTTGAGCACTAATTTGACCCACTTAACATGCTTCAAAACTCACCACACATCAGGACCTGCGAAAATTGTCTTTTAATAAAAAAACCGAACCCCAAAACTCAAAATTGCGCTCTAGCGCCCCCCTAGAAAGAAAACTGCTTATAACTCCCAGTACGAATGTTGTAGAGACATGAAACAAAAACCTCTATGTAGGGCTCACTTAGCCCTACTTTTCATTAATTAATTTCCTCGGGCAAAAATCAACAGGAAGTTGGCAATTCCCCCTTCAAGACAAAAAAGTACTAAAAACAGTCACTTTTGCCTCTTTGAGCTGTATTTTCACCCATGCTTCAAAACTCACCAAACTGAACACACACATCAGGACTGGCAAAAATTGCGATCTAATAAAAAAAAAACTAACCCCAAATCTCAAAATTAGCGCAATTTTGAATAAAACGCAGAAAAAACTGCTCCTCGGAAGAAAAAAACTGACAAAACTGCCTGTAACTCCCACTGGGAAGGTCGGAGAGACATGAAACAAAAACCTCTATGTAGGTCTGACTTAGACCTACATTTCATAAATTGACAACCCCCAGCAAAAATCAACAGGAAGTTGGCAATTCCCCCTTCAAGACAAAAAAGTACTAAAAACAGTCACTTTTGCCTTTTTGAGCTGTAATTTGACCCCCTTAACATGCTTCAAAACTCACCAAACTGAACACACACATCAGGACTGGCAAAAATTGCGATCTAATAAAAAAAAACCTAATCCCAAATCTCAAAATTAGCGCAATTTTGAATAAAACGCAGAAAAAACTGCTCCTTGGAAGAAGAAAAATGACACAACTGCCTGCAACTCCCACTGGGAAGGTCGGAGAGACATGAAACAAAAACCTCTATGTAGGTCTCACTTAGACCTACATTTCATAAATTGACAACCCCCAGCAAAAATCAACAGGAAGTTGGCAATTCCCCCTTCAAGACAAAAAAGTACTAAAAACAGTCACTTTTGCCTCTTTGAGCTGTAATTTGACCCCCTTAACATGCTTCAAAAGTCACCGAACTGAACACACACATCAGGACTGGCAAAAATTGCGATCTAATAAAAAAACCTAACCCCAAATCTCAAAATTGCGCTCTAGCGCAATTTTTGAATAAAACGCAGAAAAAACTGCTCCTCGGAAGAAAAAAATGACAAAACTGCCTGTAACTCCCACTGGGAAGGTCGGAGAGACATGAAACAAAAACCTCTATGTAGGTCTCACTTAGACCTACATTTCATAAATTGACAACCCCCAGCTAAAATCTACAGGAAGTTTGCTATTCCCCCTTCAAAATAACATTTTTGTAAAAACCGGCCACTTTTCTTCAAACATTATCTCCTCTGAGCGTGTTTGTCGTTTCAGCTTCAAACTAACCCAGGAGAGTGATTGAACCCTTCTGATTAAAAGTTATTGAAAGAGTTTTAATAACTGCTCCGGTTTGGATTTTATGACCCTTCAAAGAACCGCTGCACTGATGCTGCTGCGCTGCTGTTTTTTTAAGATGGCTGCTTAAAAGCAGGAAGCACCAACGTGCCCACACAATGCAGACAAGGTAGGTACACTAGACAAAAGTCTTGGGACACTTCAGACTAAAAGTAGACAAAAGTATTGGGACACTTATGACTACCACTGGACAAAAGTATTGGGACATTTAGGCCGAAAACTGGACAAAAGTATTGGGACACTTGGGACTAAAACTTGACAAAAGTATTGGGACACTTAGGACTAGCACCTGCCAAATACGCGGGCCCGAACAATGCTGCTTGCAGCTTTAATTATGTTTATCTTACCTAAAAATAAATATATTTATTAATTAAAAATTTAAAAAAATAAATACATTTTTACTACATTTTGCTAAAAACATCAAAATTAATTGTATTTTTATTTGTATTTTTTTCCTGACTCCTTATTACATCCAGCCATAGAATTATACATTAAAATAAACATATTTGAAATAATTGATTTTAAATGATCATAATAATTCATTTAAAATGACCATATTTAATTATTAAAATAATTGCTTGTTTATCAACAACTTTAGCATTTTATTCATTACATTTTGAAGCTCTCAGAAGCCAAGTTATGTTATATTCCTTAATATTTATTTATGCAAGTTTGAAGTATCAATTATCCAAACACAGTTTTGTTTGCATATTTTCAGGATATATATATATATATATATATATATATATATATATATATATATATGTACATACATACACATATATATATGTAAATCTCTCTCTCTCTATATATATATATATATATATATATATACATACATACATACACATATATATATATGTGTATGTATGTATATATATGTATGTGTGTGTATATATATATATATATATATATATATATATATATATATATATATATATATACACACACATATATATATATATATATATATATATATATATATACATACATACACATATATATGTGTGGGTGTCACTGGGAGCAGGTGGGTAAAGTGTCTTGCCCAAGGACACAACGGCAGTGACTAGGATGGCGAAAGCGGGAATCGAACCTGGAACCCTCAAGTTGCCGGCACGCCCGCTCTACCAACCGAGCTATACCGCCTAATTAGACAACGTTTACCATTACATGGAGTACTTTTTTTTTTTTTTTTAAGAAAGAATACATTTAGTAAGAAAAGTTACAGTACTTTGATATCGAGGGCCAAATAAAATGAAGTGGCCCCCGGGCCTTGGCTTTGACACCTGAATTTAAATTTAAAAAAAATAAATAAAAATTTATGACTTATTTTTAATACTTTTGGATCCGAGAGAATTTTAGTGGGATTTTTCCGGGAAAAAAACGGTCATTGCTGAAAAACATAATAATGAATCAAAATGAATATTTTTATGAGCTGCTGGTCTATTTCAGGCTCCAACTAAATATTACACTTTGAACATTTGTAGGGGATATTTGTGAGGGGGGGGGGGTGATGAGTGGTGTGAGACCACCCACAAAGCAACAGGCAAGTGAACAAGAGGGAGAAAACTAGTGATGGGTCCGGCAACACCGATGCATCGGCGCATGCGTCGAGCTCATAGAGCAAAACCCTGTGTCGGTTTTAGAAAGTCACGTGACCGATCATGAGCTGTTTTGGTCACGTGACCGATACGCCAACTGTGTCGCCTCCTCTGTGCCCTGTGAGCGGCTCTTTTCTACAGCCGGAGAAATAATAACTAAGAAGAGAAATCGTCTAAAATGTAATACGTCGGAAAAACTTTTTTTTAATTTATAAAAATGTGTAAAAAAATAAAATTAAAAAAATTCCCAGTCCACAATCATCCACAACACGTTCTCTTAGATTTCCATGTTATGATACATGTTCACATTATTTATTGACTGTATCTAAAAAAGATACAAATATATTTTTATTTAAATGAAGATATGAAATAATCCTAAATGACTTGGTTTATATTATTGTATATACTAGGGCAGGGGTCACCAACGCGGTGCCCGCGGTCACCAGGTAGCCCGTAAGGACCAGATCAGTCGCCCGCTGGCCTGTTCTAAAAATAGCTCAAAGAGCAGCACTTACCAGTGAGCTGCCTCTATTTTTTTTAAATTGTATTTATTTACTAGCAAGCTGGTCTCGCTTTGCTCCACATTTTTAATTCTAAAAGAGACAAAACTCAAATAGAATTTGAAAATCCAAGAAAATATTTTAAAGACTTGGTCTTCACTTGGAATAAGCGGTAGAAAATGGATGGATGGATGGGTCTTCACTTGTTTAAATAAATTCATTTATTTTTTACTTTATTACTTTTAGAAATACAATTTTAGAGAAAAAATACAACCTTAAAAATGATTTTAGGATTTTTAAACAAATATACATTTTTACCTTTTAAATTTCTTCCTCTTCTTTCCTGACAATTTAATTCAATGTTCAAGTAAAAAATTTTTTTTTATTATTGTAAAGAATAATAAATATTTTAGCTTCTGTTTTTTCGACAAAGAATATTTGTGAAATATTTCTTCAAACTTACTATGATTAAAATTCAAAAAAATTATTCTGGCAAATCTGGAAAATCTGTATAGTCAAATTTAAATCTTATTTCAAAGTATTTTGAATTTCTTTTAAAAATTTTCTTCTGGAAAATCTAGAAGAAATACTGATTAGTCTTTGTTAGAAATATAGCTTGGTCCAATTTGTTGAATATTCTAACAAAGTGCAGATTGGATTTTAACCAATTTAAAACATGTCATCAAAATTCTAAAATGTATCTTAATCAGGAAAAATGACTAATGATGCTCCATAAATTATTTTTTTTATTTTTTCAAAAAGATTCAAATTAGCTAGTTTTTCTCTTCTTTTTGTCGGTTGAATTTGGAATTTTAAAGAGTCGAAATTGAAGATAAACTATGTTTCAAAATTATTTTTTTTTTTTTTTTCGTGTTTTCTCCTCTTTTAAACCGTTCAATTAAGTGTTTTTTTCATCATTTATTCTCTACAAAAAACCTTCCGTAAAAGGAAAAAAAAATGTACGACGGAATGACAGACAGAAATACACTTTTTTTTTATATATATATATATATATATATAAATGTATTTATTTAGCTATTCTTGTTTAAATCACACTTACGTGTAACTTAATTGTATTTATTTACTAGCAAGCTGGTCTCGCTTTGCTCGACATTTTTAATTCTAAAAGAGACAAAACTCAAATAGAATTTGAAAATCCAAGAAAATATTTGAAAGACTTGGTCTTCACTTGGAATAAGCGGTAGAAAATGGATGGATGGATGGGTCTTCACTTGTTTAAATAAATTCATTCATTTTTTACTTTGCTTCTTATTACTTTTAGAAATACAATTTTAGAGAAAAAATACAACCTTAAAAATGATTTTAGGATTTTGAAACAAATATACCTTTTTACCTTTTAAATTTCTTCTTCTTTCCTGACAATTTAAATCAATGTTCAAGTAAATTTATTTATTTTTTTATTGTAAAGAATAATAAATATTTTAGCTTCTGTTTTTTCGACGAAGAATATTTGTGAAATATTTCTTCAAACTTACTATGATTAAAATTCAAAAAAATTATTCTGGCAAATCTAGAAAATCTGTAGAATCAAATTTAAATCTTATTTCAAAGTATTTTGAATTTCTTTTCAAATGTTTGTTCTGGAAAATGTAGAAGAAATACTGATTTGTCTTTGTTAGAAATATAGCTTGGTCCAATTTGTTAAATATTCTAACAAAGTGCAGATTGGATTTTAACCAATTTAAAACATGTCATCAAAATTCTAAAATGTATCTTAATCAGGAAAAATTACTAATGATGCTCCATAAATTCTTTTTTTAATTTTTTCAAAAAGATTCAAATTAGCTAGTTTTTCCTCTTCTTTTTGTCGGTTGAATTTTGAATTTTAAAGAGTCGAAATTGAAGATAAACTATGTTTCAAAAATTTATTTTAATTTTTTTCGTGTTTTCTCCTCTTTTAAACCGTTCAATTAAGTGTTTTTTTTCATCATTTATTCTCTACAAAAAACCTTCCGTAAAAGGAAAAAAAAATGTACGACGGAATGACAGACAGAAATACCCATTTTTTTATATATATAAATGTATTTATTTAGCTATTCTTGTTTAAATCACACTTACGTGTAACTTACAAATGACAATATATTTATTTATTTAAGTGTGTATCAAACTGGTAGCCCTTGGCATTAATCAGTACCCAAGAAGTAGTTTTTGGTTTCAAAAAGGTTGGTGACCCCTGTACTAGGGCATCAAATCAGTGTCAGTTGAGTCGGTCCATAGGTTGCCTGTAGGGATTTTTAATGTCCAGCAGATGTCAGTATTTAGTGACACAGTATCGACACAGTATCAATACAGTTTTGCAATGTGTCGAAACGCTTCATGACGCCTCATCAACCCATCACTAGTGGTGTGAGACCACCCACAAAGCAACAGGCAAGTGAACAAGAGGGAGAAAACTAAATGGAATGCTGAAACACTCACAGAGAGTCAGGTGGAGCAGACGGCGTCCACAAAGTAGGTGAGTACTCCATGTCAGCATGGACTCTCTTCCACAGTGAATAATGTCCCCCCCCCCCACACACACACACACACACACACACACACACACACACACACACACACACACACACACACACACACACACACACACACACACACACACACACACACACACACACACACACACACACACACACATGGACACTCTTCCACAGTTGCCAAAATGGTGTTGAAGGGCAACTTGTAAATGGTGCTGATTGTCAAGTGAAGACAGCTGAGTGGTCAAATGTAAAGTTGCTGCAGGAAAGGAGAAAACAGGAAGTGACAAACCACAAAATAAGAGCGCAAAACAGGAACTAAAACTACACCTGGAAAATGACCAAGAAACTCAAAATAAGATTTTGCATATTTTGTGTTTTTTTCCATAGAAAAAAAAACATTGTTTCTTTCACAAAAAGTGCCTAAAATGTGATAATTAAATGATAATAAATGAACAATTATTATTTATTTTTTGAAACATTTTTATCACTTAAGTGTGTACTTCTGAAAACACAAGCAGCACATTCACAGTGTGTGTGTGTGTGTGTGTGTGTGTGTGTGTGTGTGTGTGTGTGTGTGTGATAAGTAAGCGCTTGTAATTAGACGTGTTTGTGGGTCAGCTTCTCGACTACAGTACCACTCAGTTAAAACACACACACACACACACACACACACACACACACACACACACACACACACACACACACACACACACACACACACACACATATTGCCTTGAGTGGTCCTGGAAGTTGTTGATGTGTTACCTCAGGGCCAATGAACCTATAATCAACACACACAATGATGGACGTGACGGACATGGTGGCACCCAGTCACAACACAACACACAACACAAAACAAAACAACACAACACAACTCACACAACACAAAACACACACAACACGCCACACCACACAACACAAAACAACACACACAATGCAACATACAACACAAAAAACGCAACACACAACACAACACACACAACCTAACACACAACACAGCACACACAACACAGCACACACAACACAACATAACACACAACACACACGACACAACATATGCAACACACACACAACACAATACAACACACGCAACACACACAACACAACACACGCAACACATACAACACATTGCACACAACACAACACAACACATACAACACAAACAACACAACACATACGACACAACACACACAAATTACAAAACACAACAGACACAACTAACACAACACACACAACATAACACAAAACACAACACACACAGCACAATACAACACACGCAACACATACACCACAACACACACAACGCAACACACACAACAAACACAACACACACAACAAACATAACACACACAACAAACACAACACACCACACAAACAACACAACACAACACACACGACACACCACCACACAAAACAACACACACAACACAACACACAAAACGCAACACACACAACTAACACAGCACACACAACACAACACACACAACATAACACACAACACAATACAACACACGCAACACACACAACACAACACACGCAACACATAAAACACATTGCACACAACACAACACAACACATACAACACAACACACAATAATTACAAAACACAACACACACAACTAACACAACACACACAACAAACAAAACACACACATTAAACACAACACACCACACAAACAACACAACACAACACACAACTAACACAACACAACACACACGACACACCACCACACAAAACGCAACAAACACAGCACACACAACACAACACACACAACATAACACACAACACACACGACACAACACAATACAACACACGCAACACAACACACGCAACACATACAACACATTGCACACAACACAACACATACAACACAAACAACACAACACATGCAACACAACACACACAAATTACACAACACAACACACACAACTAACACAACACAACACACACAATAAACACATTTAACACAACACAACACACACTACACAACACAACACACACAACAAACACAGCACACACATCACAACACACACAACATAACACACAACACACATACAACACAATATAACACACACAACACATACAACACATTGCACACAACACAACACATACAACACAACACAACACATACAACACAACACACACAAATTACAAAACACAACACACCCAACTAACACAACACAACACACAACAAACACATTTAACACAACACAACACACATTACACCACACAACACACACAACAAACACAGCACACACAACACGCGACACAACACACGCAACACATACAACACATTGCACACAACACAAACACAACACATACAACACAACACACACAAATTACAAAACACAACACACACAACTAACACAACACAACACACACAACAAACACATTTAACACAACACACACTACACAACACATACAACACAACACACACAAATTTCAAAACACAACACACACAACACAACACACACAACAAACACATTTAACACAACACACACTACACAACACAACACAACTTCCACAACACCAGAGTGTGTGATGATTAGTATTGGGACATGTGCAGGAGGGACAAAAGGTAAGAAAGTGTTGATGTTACACAACTTGAAGAATTGTCACCGCCTTTCCTACTTTCACTTTGGGGACGTCATGGTGCGGTTGGGAGAGTGGCCGTGCCAGCAACCTGAGGGTTCCTGGTTCAATCCCCACCTTCTACCAACCTAGTCACGTCCGTTTGTGTCCTTGAGCAAGACACTTCACCCTTGCTCCTGATGGCTGCTGGTTAGGGCCTTGCATGGCCATCAGTGTGTGTCGCTTTTAAAAGTGCTCCCCCTCTGGTCAACATATGAAATAACAAGTGTGTGTAAGAAATTGAAATGCGCCCCCTTTGGCCAAAATGAATAAAACAAATAAAATAGATATGTATATAGAGACATACTGGAATAACTTCAAGTCAATAATGAAGATAGAAATACAAATGTAATAACTAAAATCAGTCTTTTTCTCACAATGTGTCGACTTTTTTCTTATAAAATTGGGAACAATTTCTCATATTCTTTCTGTTTCTGTAATATTGCAATATTTTCTCAGAAAATTATGACTTTTTAATGCAAAATGGTGACATTTGTCATATAAAATTCCAACTTTTATCACAATATTGCCAATTTTTGTTTTCGTTCTTATAAAACAGTGACAATTTTTTGAGTACAATTCTGACTTTTGTCATCATTTTGCCAAGTAAAATTCAGATTATTATAATATTGCCAAAATGTTCAAGTTTTCTTATAAAATTGTGACTTTTGTCGAGTAAAATGACCACCCTTTTCATAAAATTGCCAACATTTGAAGCTTTTTCTTGTAAAATTGCGACTGCTCTTGAGTAAAATTCCAACTTTTATCATAATATTGCACAAATGTTCCGTTTTTCTTGTAAACGTTTGACTCGCGTTGAGTAAAATGACGACTTTTATTATAACACTGACAAAATTCCAAGTTTTTCTTGTGAAATTCCAACTCATTTTTCACAACAAGCTTTTTTTAAATTTTATATGTGCATTAGAGATGCGCGGTTTGCGGACACAACCGCGGAGTCCGCGGATTATCCGCGGATCGGGCGGATGAAAGCTTACCTGCCCGCCACCCCTGTTGCCGGGGGCGCGTAACAGGGGTCACTCCGCGCGCAGTGCGCTCACGAAAGGGGTGGGGCTCACCCTGGTTGATATAGAGAGCAGGACGGTGGCCATGGAAGTCGGAACCCGCTAAGGAGTGTGTAACAACCCACCTGCCGAATCAACTAGCCCTGAAAATGGATGGCGCTGGAGCGTCGGGCCCATACCTGGCCGTCGCCGGCAGCGAGACACGCTTGGAGGTGCGCTCAGCGCGGCTCCCATATGATTGCGCACTGGTGTGCGTCTGGGCCGTGACAGCGTGGCACGCGAATGTCTGTGCTGCATTGGATCAGTCTCCTTTCTTTAACAGGCAAAAGCTTTATAACCTCACTAATGCCTTGCATCGTCTATATTAGATATATAACAACGGGCGGGTGCGGTTCTGATTAAATGTTACATCGGGTGGATGGCGGATGGTTGACGACTTTCTGATGCGGTTGCGGATGAAATAATTGCCTATCCGCGCATCTCTAGGCCCCACTCATAAAAGTGTTTTCAACGCAAAAGGCAAAAGCTTTATAACCTCACCATACCTGCCAACTTTTAAATCAGAAAAACCTAGTAGCCAGGGTCCAAGGGCCGCAGGCCCCGGTAGGTCCAGGACAAAGTCCTGGTGGAGGGTTCAGGGCTTCGCCCCCCGACGCAAAATGATTATTAGCATTCAGACAGGTTAAAATGTTGCTAAAACCATCACTTTTCTATCAGTCACAGTGACTTTTCAAAACAAAAATATTACAGCAAAAATCATATGGGTTGATTGACATGTTTATTCTGTAAGCTAACTTCAATAGTTTGAAATTATTTTGACAGTTAATGCCAGTTATCCTGTCAACCTTTCACAAGACTTCAATTTGTTCATTGAAAGCATAAATAGTATAAACACTTTTAACAGTATGTCGTGCTGTGAAATACAGCCGACAGGATTGCGCACCAAACACGAGGCAAGGCCAAAGCGCATGCATGGTGCAGGAGAACAAAGGACTTCTTTCATTTAAGGTTTGTGATAAACCATCAAACTCATTCGTTAAAAGGACTCTATAGTAATATAAAGCGAGTTTTTCTGGACATTTCATGCAAGAAAAGTTTATTTTTGGGACCGCGATCACCGCGTAATGATTTTTAAAGGTTGCATTACAAACATTTAACTGTCCCATGTGATCAGCCAGTGCGATTGGAAGTCCATGCTCAATTATTGCCTCTGTAAATAAAACTTCGGCATTTATCACATCAAAAGGTAAGAAAGTGTTGATGTTACACAACTTGAAGAATTGTCACCGCCTTTCCAACTTTCACTTTGGGGACGTCGTGGTGCGGTTGGGAGAGTGGCCGTGCCAGCAACCTGAGGGTTCCTGGTTCGATCCCCACCTACTACCAACCTAGTCACGTCCGTTTGTGTCCTTGAGCAAGACACTTCACCCTTGCTCCTGATGGCTGCTGGTTAGCACCTTGCATGGCCATCAGTGTGTGTCGCTTTTAAAAGTGCTCCCCCTCTGGTCAACATATGAAATAACAAGTGTGTGTAAGAAATGTAAATGCGCCCCCTTTGGCCAAATTGAATAAAACAAATAAAATAAATATGTATATAGAGACATACTGGAATAATTTGAAGTAAATAATGAAGATTAAAAAACAATTACAAACAAAAAAATAAAAATAAATTAACTAAAATCAGTCTTTTTCTCACAATGTGTCGACTTTTTTTTTTTTTATAAAATTGGGAACAATTTCTCATATTCTTTCTGTTTCTGTAATATTGCAATATTTTCTCAGAAAATTATTACTTTATGTAAAATTATGACTTTTTAATGCAAAATGGTGACATTTGTCATAAAATTCTGACTTTTATCACAATATTGCCAATTTTTTGTTTTCGTTCTTGTAAAACACTGACAATTTTTTTACTACAATTCTGACTTTTGTCATCATTATGCCAAGTAAAATTCAGATTGTTAAAATAGTGCCAAAATGTTCAAGTTTTCTTCTAAAATTGTGACTTTTGTCAAGTAAAATGACGACCCTTTTCATAAAATTACCAACATTTTAATCTTTTCTTGTAAAATTGCGACTGTTCTTGAGTAAAATTCCAACTTTTATCATAATATTGCACAAATGTTCACTTTTTCTTGCAACATTTTGACTTGCGTTGAGTAAAATGACGACTTTTAGTATAATACTGCCAAAATTCTAAATTTTTCTTGTGAAATTGTCACCTTTTTCTTGTGAAATTCCAACTCATTTTTCACAAGAAGCTTTTTTTTTTTTTATATGTGCATAGTATGTATATATTATTAATGTTGTTCTTTATATATCTAGAAAGGCTGGTCCTAAAGAGGGAGGCAGGTCTCAAGAAGGTAACAAATACAAGAATGTGTGTGTGTGTGTGTGTGTGTGACCACGATCCAGGTGTTGAGTTCAGGCTCTTTGGGGAAAATCTGACATTCCGTGACACAACAGATTTTCCTCACCGGCGTGACTTTTCTAACCTCCGTGGTTCACCTTCATGGCTGCACTTTTCCCTTATAAAAGGACACACACACACACACACACACACACACACACACACACACACACACACACACTTGTAAAACCGGGCTGTTAGACACATGACTGTACGAGCACGAGCACCTCCTGGAAATGAACGTCCGCCTCCAGAGCTGCGCTGGACAACGAGTCAACGCAACCCCCCGGCAGCTCACTGGCTAGCGCTGCTCGTTCCCAATCTGCACAACCGTGTGCTCAACAAGACCGCTGCGTCTCCAAGCTCGTTTACGACGTATTAAACCCGGGACTTCTTTTGGACCATGTGCAGGTTTGGTGCGAGGGGACCACCTGCTCTGTTGGGACTCACATGTGTGGTGCTGCGGTCCAGCCAGTGTGGGCGGGGGCGGGGGATGAAACGGGGGGTAGGGGGGGTGGCAGGTAGCGCTCCATTGGGCTTGCGGGCCAAAACCTCGCTGGCCGTGACTGCTCTTAAAGCAAACACAGCAGATATTTCAAGTCTAATTGAGTGTTTGGTGGCTGCAGGAGAGAAGTTGAAGGTCACCGCCGTCCTGCTCTTTACCAGGGAGGTCTTCCACACACACTTTCTGGAGCCTATCTCAGCTGCATTCGGGCGGAAGGCGGGGTACACCCTGGACAAGTCACCACCTCATCGCAGGGCCAATGATGATAAATGATATCACCTCAGATTTAAGATAAACACACAAAAAAAAGATATATATTTTCTCACAAATGTTTGACTGTACTTTGAAAGTCCGCCTCACCTTTTTTTGTATTCAAGTATACATTTAAATAGTCTGTGTCATCACTATCAAAACAAACAACAATAAAAAAAACAATTTCACACACATTCTTGTATTTCTTACCTTCTTGAGACCTGCCTCCCTCTTTAGGACCAGCCTTTCTAGATATATAAAGAAGTGTATTTACAACATGAATAATATATAGATACTATGCACATATTAAAAAAAGCGTGTCATCACTATCAAAACAAACAACAATAAAAAAACAATT
Organism: Nerophis lumbriciformis; assembly: GCF_033978685.3. Classification (NCBI taxonomy): domain Eukaryota; kingdom Metazoa; phylum Chordata; class Actinopteri; order Syngnathiformes; family Syngnathidae; genus Nerophis; species Nerophis lumbriciformis. The sequence continues at coordinate 44,161,029 of NC_084565.2, forward strand.
TCACACACACATTCTTGTATTTGTTACCTTCTTGAGACCTGCCTCCCTCTTTAGGACCAGCCTTTCTAGATGTATAAAGAAGTGTATTTACAACATTAATAATATATATATACTATGCAAATATAAAAAAAAGCTTGTTGTGAAAAATGAGTTGGAATTTCACAAGAAAAAGGTTACAATTTCACAAGAAAAATTTGGAATTTTGGCAGTATTGTAATAAAAGTCACAATTTTACAAGGAAAAACTGAACATTTGTGCAATGTTATGATAAAGGTTGGAATTCTACTCAGTAAGAGTCGCAATTTTACGAGAAAAGCTTAAAATTTTGGCAATTTTACGAAAAGGGTCGGAATTTTACGCGACAAAAGTCACAATTTTATAAGAAATCTTTCAAATGTTGGCAATATTTATATTATTATGTTTTGTCAACTATGCACATATAAAAGCGTTTAGTTCTTTGTTTTTTTTTGTTTGTAATTGGTTTTTAATCTTCATTTACTTCAAGTTCTTACAGTATGTCTCTATTAAGGCTGCAGCTAACGATTATTTTTCTATCGATTAATCTATAGATTATTTTTTTCCGATTAATCGGTTAATCTATAGATTATTTTTTCGATTAATCTATAGATTATTTTTCCTTTTTACCAATTATTTTTTTATTTAAAATGAAGATGAAAAAATAAATGTAGGCCAGTTTTTTCAAAAGGCATGACTTATTTACAAAATAATCTGTAACAATGTAAACATTTAAAACTTTTAACATTTAACAAAATTAAAAGTAGCTTATTTGCTTTTTAATGTGCAAATATAAAAGTAAACATCCAGTGCAAATCTTAATATTCTGCAATAGTATAAGCATTTCTAAAGTAAAAGTATTGCTTATTTTGCTTCAAAATGTGCAAAAATAAAGATAAACATCCAATACAAAAAAGTGCAAAACGAAATATTCTGTAACAGTGTAAACATTTCAACAAAAGTAAAAGAATTGCTTATTTTGCTTAATAACACAACAATGATAGTATGATTAAAGTGAAAGTTAATTGTTGGTTTGTACATAGTATATGTAACTGTTAATGTTGTAAAAGGTATTTGCACAACTAATTAACGTTAGCGTCTTTGTAAACACTGAACAGGCACGCCAAACGCGCCTATGCACATATAAAAAAAGCGTGTTGTGAAAAATGAGTTGGAATTTCACAAGAAAAGGGTCACAATTTCACAAGAAAAACGTAGAATTTTGGCAGTATTGTAATAAAAGTCAAAATTTTACAAGGACAAACTGAACATTTGTGCAATATTATGATAAAAGTTTGAATTCTACTCAGTAAGAGTTGCAATTTTACGAGAAAAGCTTAAAATGTTGGCAATTTTACGAAAAGGCTTGGAATTTTACAGGACAAAAGTTACAATTTTATTAGAAAACTTTCAAATGTTGGCAATATTTATATTATTATGTTTTGTCAACTTGTACTTCTTTGTCATTGCCTGAAATAAAAAACAAAAAAAATAAAAATAAAAAAATATATATATATAACAATAATCGGAATTTTACTTGGCAAAATGATGACAAAAGTCACCATTTCACTCCAAAAATGTAGCTATTTTACAAGAACAACACAAAGAAAATGGCAATATTGTGATAAAAGTCAGAATTTTGTAAGACAAATGTCACCATTTTGCATGAAAAAGGCCTAATTCTATGAAAAAATATTGCAATATTGCAGAAACAGAAAGAATATGAGAAATTGTTCCCAATTTTAAAAGAAAAAAGTCGACACATTGTGAGAAAAAGACTGCTTTTAGTTATTTTTTTTAATTTTGTGTTTGTAATTGTTTTTTAATCTTCATTATTAACTTCAAGTTAGTACAGTATGTCTCTATATACATATTTATTTTTATTTTTTTTAATTAATTTTGGCCAAAGGGGGCGCATTTCAATTTCTTACACACACTTGTTATTTCATATGTTGACCAGAGGGGGAGCACTTTTAAAAGCAAAAATGATAAAAAATCCCTCCTTTTTGGGACCAGTTATACCAGTTATTGATTTATGTCATCACTTGTTCACACCTCCTCATATGGAAGATACTTTTCCTCCTTCATGTCTCCAGAAGGCTAGAAATACAAGAACACACACACACACACACACACACACACACACACACACACACACACGCACACACATTCTTGTATTTGTTACCTTCTTGAGAAAAATGCCTCCCTCTTTAGGACCAGCCTTTCTAGATATATAAAGAAGTGTATTTGCAACATTAATAATATATACATACTATGCACGTATAAAAAAAGCGTGTCGTGAAAAATGAGTTGGAATTTCACAAGAAAAGGGTCACAATTTCACAAGAAAAACGTAGAATTTTGGCAGTATTGTAATAAAAGTCAAAATTTTACAAGGAAAAACTGAACATTTGTGCAATATTATGATAAAAGTTGGAATTCTACTCAGTAAGGGTCGCAATTTTACGAGAAAAGCTTAAAATGTTGGCAATTTTACGAAAAGGGTCGGAATTTTACGGGACAAAAGTCACAATTTTATAAGAAATCTTTCAAATGTTGGCAATATTTATATTATTATGTTTTGTCAACTTGTACTTCTTTGTCATTGCCTGAAAAAAAAAAAAAAAAAAAAAAAATATATATATATATATATATATATATATATATATATATATATATATATATATATATATATATATATAACAATAATCGGAATTTTACTTGGCAAAATGATGACAAAAGTCACCATTTCACTCCAAAAATGTCGCTATTTTACAAGGACAACACAAAAAAAATGGCAATATTGTGATAAAAGTCCGAATTTTGTATGACAAATGTCACAATTTTGCATTAAAATGTCATAATTTTACGAGAAAATATTGCAATATTACAGAAACAGAAAGAATATGAGAAATTGTTCCCAATTTTAAAAGAAAAAAGTCGACACATTGTGAGAAAACGACTGCTTTTAGTTTTTGTTTTTTATTTTGTGTTAGTAATTGGTTTTTAATCTTCATTATTAACTTCAAGTTATTACAGTATGTCTCTATATACATATATATATTTTTTTTTAATTAATTTTGGCCAAAAGGGGCGCACTTCAATTTCTTACACACACTTGTTATTTCATATGTTGACCAGAGGGGGAGCACTTTTAAAAGCAACAATGATAAAAATCCCTCCTTTTTGGGACCAGTTATACCAGTTATTGATTTATGTCATCACTTGTTCACACCTCCTCATATGGAAGATACTTTTCCTCCTTCATGTCTCCGGAAGGCTTGAAATACAAGAACACACACACACACACACACACACACACACACACACACACACACACACACACACACACACACACACGCACACACATTCTTGTATTTGTTACCTTCTTGAGAAAAATGCCTCCCTCTTTAGGACCAGCCTTTCTAGATATATAAAGAAGTGTATTTGCAACATTAATAATATATACATACTATGCACGTATAAAAAAAGCGTGTCGTGAAAAATGAGTTGGAATTTCACAAGAAAAGGGTCACAATTTCACAAGAAAAACGTAGAATTTTGGCAGTATTGTAATAAAAGTCAAAATTTTACAAGGAAAAACTGAACATTTGTGCAATATTATGATAAAGGTTGGAATTCTACTCAGTAAGAGTCGCAATTTTACGAGAAAAGCTTAAAATGTTGGCAATTTTACGAAAAGGGTCGGAATTTTACGCGACAAAAGTCACAATTTTATAAGAAAACTTTCAAATGTTGGCAATATTTATATTATTATGTTTTGTCAACTTGTACTTCTTTGTCATTGCCTGAAATAAAAAAAAAAAAAATAAAAATAATTAAAAAAAAAAAAAAAAATATATATATATATATATATATATAACAATAATCGGAATTTTACTTGGCAAAATGATGACAAAAGTCACCATTTCACTCCAAAAATGTCGCTATTTTACAAGGACAACACAAAAAAAAATGGCAATATTGTGATAAAAGTCAGAATTTTGTATGACAAATGTCACCATTTTGCATGAAAAAGGCCTAATTTTACGAGAAAATATTGCAATATTACAGAAACAGAAAGAATATGAGAAATTGTTCCCAATTTTAAAAGAAAAAAGTCGACACATTGTGAGAAAACGACTGCTTTTAGTAAAAAAAAATTATTTTCTGTTAGTAATTGGTTTTTAATTTTCTTTATTAACTTCAAGTTATTACAGTATGTCTCTATATACATATTTATTTTATTTTTTTAAATTAATTTTGGCCAAAAGGGGCGCACTTCAATTTCTTACACACACTTGTTATTTCATATGTTGACCAGAGGGGGAGCACTTTTAAAAGCAACAATGATAAAAAAAAATCCCTCCTTATTGGGACCAGTTATACCAGTTATTGATTTATGTCATCACTGGTTCACACCTCCTCATATGGAAGATACTTTTCCTCCTTCATGTCTCCAGAAGGCTAAAAATACAAGAACACACACACACACACACACACATTCTTGTATTTGTTACCTTCCTGCCTCCCTCTTTAGGACCAGCCTTTCTAGATATATAAAGAAGTGTATTTACAACATTAATAATATATACATACTATGCACGTATAAAAAAAGCGTGTCGTGAAAAATGAGTTGGAATTTCACAAGAAAAAGGTCACAATTTCACAAGAAAAACGTAGATTTTTGGCAGTATTGTAATAAAAGTCAAAATTTTACAAGGAAAAACTGAACATTTGTGCAATGTTATGATAAAAGTTGGAATGCTACTCAGTAAGAGTCGCAATTTTATGAGAAAAGCTTAAAATGTTGGCAATTTTACGAAAAGGCTCGGAATTTTACGCGACAAAAGTCACAATTTTATAAGAAAACTTTCAAGTGTTGGCAATATTTATATTATTATGTTTTGTCAACTTGTACTTCTTTGTCATTGCCTGAAATTAAAAAAAAAAAAAAAAAAAATATATATATATATATATATATATACATATATATATAACAATAATCGGAATTTTACTTGGCAAAATGATGACAAAAGTCACCATTTCACTCCAAAAATGTCGCTATTTTACAAGGACAACACAAAAAAAAATGGCAATATTGTGATAAAAGTCCGAATTTTGTATGACAAATGTCACCATTTTGCATGAAAAAGGCCTAATTTTACGAGAAAATATTGCAATATTACAGAAACAGAAAGAATATGAGAAATTGTTCCCAATTTTAAAAGAAAAAAGTCGACACATTGTGAGAAAACGACTGCTTTTAGTTAATTTTTTTTAATTTTGTGTTTGTAATTGGTTTTTAATCTTCATTATTAACTTCAAGTTAGTACAGTATGTCTCTATATACATATTTTTTTATTTTTTTTAAATTAATTTTCGCCAAAAGGGGCGCACTTCAATTTCTTACACACACTTGTTATTTCATATGTTGACCAGAGGGGGAGCACTTTTAAAAGCAACAATGATAAAAATCCCTCCTTTTTGGGACCAGTTATTGATTTATGTCATCACTTGTTCACACCTCCTCATATGGAAGATACTTTTCCTCCTTCATGTCTCAAGAAGGCTAGAAATACAAGAACACACACACACACACACACACACACACATCTTTACATCAAGTTATTCTAAGCCTTGAGGTCACGCATGGCGCCCACCCGCCGTGTCAGACCAATTAGGGGTTCCACATCTTGCTGTAGGACATGCGAGGTGGGGGACTTGGGGGGGCCACACACACACACACACACACACACACACACTAGGATGCCCCCCCTTGCAGCTAAAGTACAGGGAACCCCTGAGGTCAGCCTCTAATCGCAAAGTGAACGTGCCCCTACAGGAAATGATGAGTCTATAAATAGTCTGTTCCAGGGTTAAACAAAAGGAACATTATTCCGGGACCACCTCTTAAACTTGTGCAAATATTAATAAAATAGCGTCGACTTTGTGCGGTTACGGTTGTTAAGTTATTGTAAAAATAATTCCCTCACGCCAACTTCTTCTATTTGTCTGTACTGAAAATGTTTGGCTGTATTTTTGCAGCACAAATGAATGCACTGGGGGGGAAAAGTCAAAGTATATATTTGTCATTTCTAGTGAAAAGATGTCAACAATCTTCACAAAGTCATGTTTCAGGGGGGACACAGGAACTTGTTTCAGGCAACACGTCTTCTGAGCAAAAACACTTCACAGTGCTAGTAAGTGGGCTTTAAGGGTATGTCACTACCAATAAAGTGAAGTACTAATGAGTATGTATTTGAGTTTATTTTAGTCTGTTCCAGGGTCAACATGTGGCCATCATAAAAGGCAATGTTTGAAGTCACACAATTTGTAAATTTTTTAAATTATTTTAATTTATTTTTGTATTATTCAGAAAATATATATTTTAGTTCATTATGAATAAATAAAAAATGTTTTATTTTAATTATTTTTCTTATTTTATTTTAGTTCATTCTGTTCCAGGGTCAACATGTGGCCATCATAAAAGGTAATGTTTGAAGTCACACACTGGACAGACTCTTTTTTCTTCATTTTTTAATTGTTTTATTCAATTTTTTTTAAAATATTCTATTATTATTTTATTATTGTAAAAATATATATATATATATATATATATATATATATTTTAGTTTATTTTAGGACCCCGGGGTCAGATGCGCACCCTTTTTTTAAATTTTATTATAATTTTTTAATGCATTTTTTAGTTTATTTTAGTCTGTTCCAGGGTCAACATGTGGCCATCATAAAAGGCAATGTTTGAAGTCACATGCTGGATGGAGTCTTCTTTCTTCCATCCATCCATTTTCTACCGCTTATTCCCTTTGGGGTCGCGGGGGGCGCTGGAGCCTATCTCAGCTACAATCGGGCGGAAGGCAGGGTACACCCTGGACAAGTCTTTCTTCATTTTTTAATTTGTAAATTTGTTTAATTATTTTAATATATTTTAGTTCATTATGAATAAATAAAAAATGTTTTATTTTAATTATTATTATTATTTTATTCTTTATTTTATTTTATTTTAGTTCATTCTGTTCCAGGGTCAACATGTGGCCATCATAAAAAGCAATGTTTGAAGTCACACACTGGACAGACTCTTCTTTCTTCATTTTTTAATTGTTTTATTTAATTTATTTTAATATTCTATTATTATTTTATTATTGTAAAACAATATATATTTTAGTTTATTTTAGTTCCCCGGGGTCAGATGCGCACCCATTTTTTTTTAAATAATTTTTTTATGTATTTTTGAGTTTATTTTAGTCTGTTCCAGGGTCAACATGTGGCCATCATAAAAGGCAATGTTTGAAGTCACATGCTGGATGGAGTCTTCTTTCTTCATTTTTTAATTTGTAAATTTGTTTAATTATTTTAATTTATTTTTGTATTATTTAGAAAATATATATTTTAGTTCATTATGAATAAATAAAAAATGTTTTATTTTAATTATTATTATTTTTTATTCTTTATTTTATTTTATTTTAGTTCATTCTGTTCCAGGGTCAACATGTGGCCATCATAAAAGGCAATGTTTGAAGTCACACACTGGACGGAGTCTTCTTTCTTCATTTTTTAATTGTTTTATTTAAAAAAAAATTATATTCTATTATTATTTTATTATTGTAAAAATATATATATATATATATATATTAGTTTATTTTAGTTCCCCGGGGTCAGATGCGCACCCATTTTTTTTAATTATAATTTTTTAATGTATTTTTGAGTTTATTTTAGTCTGTTCCAGGGTCAACATGTGGCCATCATTAAAGGCAATGTTTGAGGTCAAACGCTGAATGGAGTCTTCTTTCTTCATTTTTTAATTTGTAATTAATTTTTGTACTATTTAAAAATATATATTTTAGTTATCCAGGGCAACTTGCCCACTCCTAACGTTTAATTTTAAAAAAATTTAAAAATTGTTTTAATTTAATTAATTAATTTTTACTTTAAAAAATTATTGTAGTTTATTTTAGTTCCCCGGAGTTTAATGCACACCCCTGGCATTACAACGTAGTAATATTTTAAGTGTTATTATTTTACATTTTTATTGTTTTACTTTAATTACATAATTAAAAACAATTTTAAATTATTTTTCTTTTTAAAAAAAACAATATTTCAGTTTATTTTAGTCTGTTCCAGGGTCAACATGTGGCCATCATAAAAGGCAATGTTTGAAGTCACACGCTGGATGGAGTCTTTTTTCTTCATTTTTTAATTTGTAATTTTTCTTTATTTTGATTAATTTGTAATTAATTTTTGTATTATTTAAAAATATTTATTTTAGTTATCCAGGGCAACTTGCCCACTCCCAACGTTTAATTTTAAAATTTTCATTTTTTTATTTTTATTATTGTTTTAATTTAATTAATTAATTTTTACTTAAAAAAAAAAGATTGTAGTTTATTTTAGTTCCCCGGAGTCTAATGCACACCCCTAGCATTACAATTTAGTAATATTTTAAGTGTTATTATTTTACATTTTTATTGTTTTACTTTAATTACATAATTAAAAACAATTTGAAATTATTTTTCTTTTTAAAAAAAAAACAATATTTCAGTTTATTTTAGTCTGTTCCAGGGTCAACATGTGGCCATCATAAAAGGCAATGTTTGAAGTCACACGCTGGATGGAGTCTTTTTTCTTCATTTTCTAATTTGTAATTTTTCTTTATTTTAATTAATTTGTAATTATTTAGAAATATATATTTTAGTTATCCAGGGTAACTTGCCCACTCCTAACGTTTAATTTTAAAATTTTCATTTTTTTTTTTAATTGTTTTAATTTAATTAATAATTTTTTTACTTAAAAAAAATATTTCAGTTTATTTTACTTCCCCGGCGTCTAATGCACACCCCTGGCATTACAATTTTGTTTTTATTTTAATTGTTATTATTTTTAATTTTTGTTGTTTTACTTTAATTAGATAATTAAAAGCAATTTTAAATTATTTTTCTTTAAAAAAAAAAAAAAAAAAAATTCAGTTTATTTTAGTCTGTTCCAGGGTCAACATGTGGCCATCATAAAAGGCCATGTTTGAAGTCACACACTGGATGGAGTCTTCTTTCTTTATTTTTTTAAATAATAGTTTTTTTTTATCTATCCATCTATTTTCTACTGCTTGTCCCTTTTTTATCTTTTTTATTTTTCTAGTTTAATTTATTTTATTATTTTTTTGTAATTGTCTTATTTATTACAAATTATATTAGTTTGTTTTAGTACCCCACTGTCATCGCAACACGCCCCCCCCCCCCCCCATGGGGGCCTGCCTTTTTTTTTTTTTTTTTTTTTTTTTTTTTAGAAAAAAACAGCTTAAACTGAAGTTTTACGTAAATGTTGGTCCAAGTCCAACTTGTAGAAATAGTCTGTTCCGGGGTCAACATGCGTCCGTCATAGCAGGCAAAGTTGAAGGTCACACAGTAAATGTCATGCAAGTGCAAAAAGAAGCCAAGCAGTGTAAAATTTAAGTTTCCTGTGATTTTAAAAGGCGTGTTTTTGGTCCGAGTCCAGATGGTAGCACCTGGGAGGTGTTCTGGTGCTAGCATCACAAGATGGCATGAATGAAGCCTGAGGCCTTGGTGTAGGAATGCTTCGGTGGGCGGGGGAATGGGGGGGATGCCTTGGACCGGTTCTGACCGAGGACCGGGAGCAACGAGGGCAAAGCTGGCACCGCGGAGAGTTCAAAGTGGGAGTGGAGAACCTGCTCCGCCGCCAGGACAGTCTGTCGGACTATTTGCACAGCTGCCACAGTTTAAGGAGACGAGTCAGTTTGCGGTTCTAGAATCCTGCGGCCCACTCCCCCCTCCACCCCCCTCCACCCCCCCACCCGTCTGTCTGGTCCTCACGCCGCCTCCGTCCTGTTCCGCTTCCTACCAGCGGTCCTGTCCTCCTTGGGTTCTGGCGGCCCGTCACAACAATCCTGTGGCTTTGGACCGCCTCGGACCAGAAGGACATGAAGAGTTTATGCTCGCCTTTCCAAACCTCTCGGATTCTCTCTCCGGTGTTGGGAGTGGTGTGCCCCCGATACCCGAAACTTACTTTTACCAAATGTGGCCGTGGGTCCAATACAGAGTAGACCCAGGATCATACCTTGGTCTTACCTCAAGTCCAGTTCCTAACTTTACAAACAATAAACGCTTGAAAAATGTGGGAATGTTGGAAGTTAAAAAATGTCCCATTGATTTCAATGGGAATTTCAGGAAAAATTGGGAATTTTGGGAAAAGCGGGAATTTTTTTGAAAATGGTGAAAAACTTGAATGGTCTGAATGAGTTGAAATGGTTGGTGTTGAAATTTTTCAAATGGGTCGAGAAATGTTGAAGTAGTAACATGTTGAATTGAGAAATTCCTGGAATTTCTGGCTGACCGGGAGTTTTTCCAGTTTGAAGATGGAACAGTTTGAATCAGATGAAAAATGTGGAAGTTGTGGAACTTTAAATAATGTCCAATTGATTTAAATGGGAATTTCAGAAAAAATTGGGAATTTCGGGAAAAGCGGGAATTTTTTTGAAAATGGTAAAAAACGTGAATGGTCTGAATGAGTTGAAATGGTTGGTGCTGACATTTTTCAAATCGGTCGAGAAATGTTGAAGTAGTAACATGTTGAGTTGAGAAATAGTATTACGGAATTCCTGGAATTTTGGGAAAACCGGGAATTTTTCCAGTTCAAGTAACAACTTCGTTTTTTTGCCCTGATTAAGAGGAATGTTTTGACGGTGGAATGGTTGAAATGTGTTGAAAAATGTGGAAGGAGTTGTCGAACTTAAGAAGGGTGGAAATAAGATTACCAAAAAAACAGGAATTCCTGGAAATTTGTTGTGAGCATGGGAAAATGGTAGTTTGAATTTCCAGAATGGTGGAATGTGTGGAAGGTGGAATGGTTTGAATGGGTTAAAAAATGTGGGAATTGTGGAAGTTTGAAAAATGGCCAATTCATTTTGAATTGGGAAAATGCAAAAAAAGAATGGAATTATGGGAAATCCGGAAATTTTCTTTAGAATTGTTGAATTAGAGCACACATTTCCCGAACAGGTGGAATATTTTGGAGTTGGAACGGTTTGAATTGGATGGAAATGTGGGAATTGTGGAACTTTAAAGAATTGATTTCAATGGGAATTTCAGAAAAAATTGGGAACTTTGGGAAAAGCGGGAATTTTTGGGAAAATGGTAAAAAACTTGAATGGTCTGAATGAGTTGAAATGGTTGGTGTTGACATTTTTCAAATGGGTCAAGAAATGTTGAAGTAGTAACATGTTGAATTGAGAAATGGTAGTACAGAATTCCTGGAATTTCGGGAAAACCGGGAATTTGACCAGTTAAAAAAAACAATTTTGTTTTTTTGTCCTGATTAAGAGGAATGTTTTGATGGTGGAATGGTTGAAATGCGTTGAAAAATGTGGGAGGAGTAGTCGCCAGAAATAAGGGTGGAAATAGGGCTTCGGAAAAGCAGGAATTCTGGAAAATCCTGGAATTTTTTTTAACTTAGAAAAGGGGAAGTTAAAATTTACAGAATGGTGGAATGGTTTGAATCGGTTAAAAAATGTGGAAATGGTGAAAGTTTGAAAAATGGCCAATTAATTTTGAATGGGAAAAATGCAAAGACAAAAACGGAACTATGGGAAATTCGGGAATTTTTTTTTTAGAATTGTTGAAGTAGAGCACACAATTCCTGAACAGGCTGAATATTTTGAAGATGGAACAGTTTGAATCAGATGAAAAATGTGGAAGTTGTGGAACTTTAAATAATGTCCAATTGATTTAAATGGGAATTTCAGAAAAAATTGGGAATTTCGGGAATAGCGGGAATTTTTTTGAAAATGGTAAAAAAAACGTGAATGGTCTGAATGAGTTGAAATGGTTGGTGTTGAAATTTTTCAAATGGGTCGAGAAATGTTGAAGTAGTAACATGTTGAATTGAGAAATTCCTGGAATTTCTGGCAGACCGGGAATTTTTCCAGTTCAAAAAACAACTTTGTTTTTTTGTCCTGATTAAGAGGAATGTTTTGATGGTAGAACGCTTGAAATGCGTTGAAAAATGTGGGAGGAGTAGTCGCCAGAAATAAGGGTGGAAATAGGGCTTCGGAAAAGCAGGAATTCTGGAAAATCCTGGAATTTTTTTGAACTTGGAAAAGGGGAAGTTAAAATTTCCAGAATGGTGGAATGGTTTGAATCGGTTAAAAAAATGTGGAAATGGTGAAAGTTTGAAAAATGGCCAATAAATTTTAAATGGGAAAAATGCAAAGACAAAAACGGAATTATGGGAAATTCGGGATTTTTTTTTTTAGAATTGTTGAAGTAGAGCACACAATTCCTGAACAGGCTGAATATTTTGAAGATGGAACAGTTTGAATCAGATGAAAAATGTGGAAGTTGTGGAACTTTAAATAATGTCCAATTGATTTCAATGGGAATTTCAGAAAAAATTGGGAATTTTGGGAAAAGCGGGAATTTTTTTGAAAATGGTGAAAAACTTGAATAGTCTGAATGAGTTGAAATGGTCGGTGTTGACATTTTTTCAAATGGGTCGAGAAATGTTGAAGTAGTAACATGTTGAATTGAGAAATTCCTGGAATTTCTGGCAGACCGGGAATTTTTCCAGTTCAAAAAACAACTTCGTTTTTTTGTCCTGATTAAGAGGAATGTTTTGACGGTGGAACGCTTGAAATGTGTTGAAAAATGTGGGAGGAGTAGTCGCCAGAAATAAGGGTGGAAATAGGGCTTTAAAAAAGCAGGAATTCTGGAAAATCCTGGAATTTTTTTGAACTTGGAAAAGGGGAAGTTAAAATTTCCAGAATGGTGGAATGGTTTGAATCGGTTAAAAAAATGTGGCAATGGTGAAAGTTTGAAAAATGGCCAATTAATTTTGAATGGGAAAAATGCAAAGACAAAAACGGAACTATGGGAAATTCGGGAATTTTTTTTTTAGAATTGTTGAAGTAGAGCACACAATTCCTGAACAGGCTGAATATTTTGAAGATGGAACAGTTTGAATCAGATGAAAAATGTGGAACTTTAAATAATGTCCAATTGATTTCAATGGGAATTTCAGAAAAAATTGGGAATTTCGGGAAAAGCGGGATTTTTTTTTTTAAATGGTAAAAAACGTGAAGGGTCTGAATGAGTTGAAATGGTTGGTGTTGAATTTTTTCAAATGGGTCGAGAAATGTTGAAGTAGTAACATGTTGAATTGAGAAATTCCTGGAATTTCTGGCCGACCGGGAATTTTTCCAGTTCAAAAAACAACTTTGTTTTTTTGTCCTGATTAAGAGGAATGTTTTGACGGTGGAACGCTTGAAATGCGTTGAAAAATGTGGGAGGAGTAGTCGCCAGAAATAAGGGTGGAAATAAGGCTTTGGAAAAGCAGGAATTCTGGAAAATCCTGGAATTTTTTTGAACTTGGAAAAGAGGAAGTTAAAATTTCCAGAATGGTGGAATGGGTTAAATAATGTGGAAATGGTGAAAGTTTGAAAAATGGCCAATTAATTTTGAATGGGAAAAATGCAAAGACAAAAACGGAACTATGGGAAATTCGGGAATTTTTTTTTTAGAATTGTTGAAGTAGAGCACACAATTCCTGAACAGGCTGAATATTTTGAAGATGGAACAGTTTGAATCAGATGAAAAATGTGGAACTTTAAATAATGTCCAATTGATTTCAGTGGGAATTTCAGAAGAAATTGGGAATTTCGGGAAAAGCGGGAATTTTTTTTGAAAATGGTAAAAAACGTGAATGGTCTGAATGAGTTGAAATGGTTAGTGCTGAGATTTTTCAAATTGGTCGAGAAATGTTGAAGTAGTAACATGTTGAATCGAGAAATTCCTGGAATTTCTGGCAGACCGGGAATTTTTCCAGTTCAAAAAACAACTTTGTTTTTTTGTCCTGATTAAGAGGAATGTTTTGACGGTAGAACGCTTGAACTGCGTTGAAAAATGTGGGAGGAGTAGTCGCCAGAAATAAGGGTGGAAATAGGGCTTTGGAAAAGCAGGAATTCTGGAAAATCCTGGAATTTTTTTGAACTTGGAAAAGGGGAAGTTAAAATTTCCAGAATGGTGGAATGGTTTGAATCGGTTAAAAAAAATGTGGAAATGGTGAAAGTTTGAAAAATGGCCAATTAATTTTGAATGGGAATAATGCAAAGAAAAAAACGGAATTATGGGAAATTCGGGATTTTTTTTTTTAGAATTGTTGAAGTAGAGCACACAATTCCTGAACAGGCTGAATATTTTGAAAATGGAACAGTTTGAATCAGATGAAAAATGTGGAACTTTAAATAATGTCCAATTGATTTCAATGGGAATTTCAGAAAAAATTGGGAATTTTGGGGAAAGCGGGAATTTTTTTGAAAATGGTAAAAACTTGAATGGTCTGAATGAGTTGAAATGGTTGGTGTTGAATTTTTTCAAATGGGTCGAGAAATGTTGAAGTAGTAACATGTTGAATTGAGAAATTCCTGGAATTTCTGGCTGACCGGGAATTTTTCCAGTTCAAAAAACAACTTTGTTTTTTTGTCCTGATTAAGAGGAATGTTTTGATGGTAGAACAGTTGAAATGCGTTGAAAAATGTGGGAGGAGTAGTCGCCAGAAATAAAGGTGGAAATAGGGCTCTGGAAAAGCAGGAATTCTGGAAAATCCTGGAATTTTTTTGAACTTGGAAAAGGGGAAGTTAAAATTTCCAGAATGGTGGAATGGTTTGAATCGGTTAAAAAAATGTGGAAATGGTGAAAGTTTGAAAAATGGCCAATTAATTTTGAATGGGAAAAATGCAAAGACAAAAACGGAATTATGGGAAATTCGGGATTTTTTTTTTTTAGAATTGTTGAAGTAGAGCACACAATTCCTGAACAGGCTGAATATTTTGAAGATGGAACAGTTTGAATCAGATGAAAAATGTGGAAGTTGTGGAACTTTAAATAATGTCCAATTGATTTCAATGGGAATTTCAGGAAAAATTTGGAATTTCGGGAAAAGCGGGAATTTTTTTGAAAATGGTAAAAAACTTGAATGGTCTGAATGAGTTGAAATGGTTGGTGTTGACATTTTTCAAATGGGTCGAGAAATGTTGAAGTAGTAACATGTTGAATTGAGAAATTCCTGGAATTTCTGGCCGACCGGGAATTTTTCCAGTTCAAAAAACAACTTTGTTTTTTTGTCCTGATTAAGAGGAATGTTTTGACGGTGGAACGCTTGAAATGCGTTGAAAAATGTGGGAGGAGTAGTCGCCAGAAAAAAGGGTGGAAATAGGGCTTTGGAAAAGCAAGAATTCTGGAAAATCCTGGAATTTTTTTGAACTTGGAAAAGGGGAAGTTAAAATTTCCAGAATGGTGGAATGGTTTGAATGGGTTGAAAAATGTGGAAATGGTGAAAGTTTGAAAAATGGCCAATTAATTTTGAATGGGAAAAATGCAAAGACAAAAACGGAATTATGGGAAATTCGGGATTTTTTTTTTAGAATTGTTGAAGTAGAGCACACAATTCCTGAACAGGCTGAATATTTTGAAGATGGAACAGTTTGAATCAGATGAAAAATGTGGAACTTTAAATAAAATCCAATTGATTTCAATGGGAATTCCAGAAAAAATTGGGAATTTCGGGAAAAGCGGGAATTTTTTTGAAAATGGTAAAAAAAAACTTGAATGGTCTGAATGAGTTGAAATGGTTGGTGTTGACATTTTCCAAATGGGTCGAGAAATGTTGAAGTAGTAACATGTTGAATTGAGAAATTCCTGGAATTTCTGGCCGACCGGGAATTTTTCCAGTTCAAAAAACAACTTCGTTCTTTTGTCCTGATTAAGAGGAATGTTTTGACGGTGGAACGGTTGAAATGCGTTGAAAAATGTGGGAGGAGTAGTCGCCAGAAATAAGGGTGGAAATAGGGCTTCGGAAAAGCAGGAATTCTGGAAAATCCTGGAATTTTTTTGAACTTGGAAAAGGGGAAGTTAAAATTTCCAGAATGGTGGAATGGTTTGAATCGGTTAAGAAAATGTGGAAATGGTGAAAGTTTGAAAAATGGCCAATTAATTTTGAATGGGAAAAATGCAAAGACAAAAACGGAATTATGGGAAATTTGGGAATTTTTTTTTTTAGAATTGTTGAAGTAGAGCACACAATTCCTGAACAGGCTGAATATTTTGAAAATGGAACAGTTTGAATCAGATGAAAAATGTGGAACTTTAAATAATGTCCAATTGATTTCAATGGGAATTTCAGAAAAAATTGGGAATTTTGGGGAAAGCGGGAATTTTTTTGAAAATGGTAAAAACTTGAATGGTCTGAATGAGTTGAAATGGTTGGTGTTGAATTTTTTCAAATGGGTCGAGAAATGTTGAAGTAGTAACATGTTGAATTGAGAAATTCCTGGAATTTCTGGCTGACCGGGAATTTTTCCAGTTCAAAAAACAACTTTGTTTTTTTGTCCTGATTAAGAAGAATGTTTTGATGGTAGAACAGTTGAAATGCGTTGAAAAATGTGGGAGGAGTAGTCGCCAGGAATAAGGGTGGAAATAGGGCTCTGGAAAAGCAGGAATTCTGGAAAATCCTGGAATTTTTTTGAACTTGGAAAAGGGGAAGTTAAAATTTCCAGAATGGTGGAATGGTTTGAATCGGTTAAAAAAATGTGGAAATGGTGAAAGTTTGAAAAATGGCCAATTAATTTTGAATGGGAAAAATGCAAAGACAAAAACGGAATTATGGGAAATTCGGGATTTTTTTTTTTTAGAATTGTTGAAGTAGAGCACACAATTCCTGAACAGGCTGAATATTTTGAAGATGGAACAGTTTGAATCAGATGAAAAATGTGGAAGTTGTGGAACTTTAAATAATGTCCAATTGATTTCAATGGGAATTTCAGGAAAAATTTGGAATTTCGGGAAAAGCGGGAATTTTTTTGAAAATGGTAAAAAACTTGAATGGTCTGAATGAGTTGAAATGGTTGGTGTTGACATTTTTCAAATGGGTCGAGAAATGTTGAAGTAGTAACATGTTGAATTGAGAAATTCCTGGAATTTCTGGCCGACCGGGAATTTTTCCAGTTCAAAAAACAACTTTGTTTTTTTGTCCTGATTAAGAGGAATGTTTTGACGGTGGAACGCTTGAAATGCGTTGAAAAATGTGGGAGGAGTAGTCGCCAGAAAAAAGGGTGGAAATAGGGCTTTGGAAAAGCAAGAATTCTGGAAAATCCTGGAATTTTTTTGAACTTGGAAAAGGGGAAGTTAAAATTTCCAGAATGGTGGAATGGTTTGAATGGGTTGAAAAATGTGGAAATGGTGAAAGTTTGAAAAATGGCCAATTAATTTTGAATGGGAAAAATGCAAAGACAAAAACGGAATTATGGGAAATTCGGGATTTTTTTTTTAGAATTGTTGAAGTAGAGCACACAATTCCTGAACAGGCTGAATATTTTGAAGATGGAACAGTTTGAATCAGATGAAAAATGTGGAACTTTAAATAAAATCCAATTGATTTCAATGGGAATTCCAGAAAAAATTGGGAATTTCGGGAAAAGCGGGAATTTTTTTGAAAATGGTAAAAAAAAACTTGAATGGTCTGAATGAGTTGAAATGGTTGGTGTTGACATTTTCCAAATGGGTCGAGAAATGTTGAAGTAGTAACATGTTGAATTGAGAAATTCCTGGAATTTCTGGCCGACCGGGAATTTTTCCAGTTCAAAAAACAACTTCGTTTTTTTGTCCTGATTAAGAGGAATGTTTTGACGGTGGAACGGTTGAAATGCGTTGAAAAATGTGGGAGGAGTAGTCGCCAGAAATAAGGGTGGAAATAGGGCTTCGGAAAAGCAGGAATTCTGGAAAATCCTGGAATTTTTTTGAACTTGGAAAAGGGGAAGTTAAAATTTCCAGAATGGTGGAATGGTTTGAATCGGTTAAGAAAATGTGGAAATGGTGAAAGTTTGAAAAATGGCCAATTAATTTTGAATGGGAAAAATGCAAAGACAAAAACGGAATTATGGGAAATTTGGGAATTTTTTTTTTTAGAATTGTTGAAGTAGAGCACACAATTCCTGAACAGGCTGAATATTTTGAAGATGGAACAGTTTGAATCAGATGAAAAATGTGGAAGTTGTGGAACTTTAAATAATGTCCAATTGATTTAAATGGGAATTTCAGGAAAAATTTGGAATTTCGGGAAAAGCGGGAATTTTTTTGAAAATGGTAAAAAACTTGAATGGTCTGAATGAGTTGAAATGGTTGGTGTTGACATTTTTCAAATGGGTCAAGAAATGTTGAAGTAGTAACATGTTGAATTGAGAATTCCTGGAATTGATGGAAAACCGGGAAAAAAACAACTTTGTTTTTTGTCCTGATTAAGAGGAATGTTTTGACGGTGGAATGGTTGAAATGTGTTGAAAAATGTGGAAGGAGTAGTCGAACTTAAGAAGTTTGGAAATAAGGTTACCAAAAAAACGTGAATTCCTGGAAATTTGTTGTGAGCGTGGGAAAATGGTAGTTTGAATTTCCAGAATGGTGGAATGTGTGGAAGGTGGAACGGTTTGAATGGGTTGAAAAATGTGGGAATTGTGGACGTTTGAAAAATGGCCAATTCATTTTGAATGGGGAAAATGCAAAAAAAAGAATGGAATTATGGGAAATCCGGGAATTTTCTTTAGAATTGTTGAAGTATAGCACACAATTCCTGAACAGGTGGAATATTTTGGAGTTGGAACGGTTTGAATCAGATGAAAAATGTGGGAATTGTGGAACTTTAAAGAATTAATTTCAATGGGAATTTCAGAAAAAATTGGGAATTTTGGGAAAAGCGGGAATTTTTTTGAAAATGGTGAAAAACTTGAATAGTCTGAATGAGTTGAAATGGTTGGTGTTGAATTTTTTCAAATGGGTCGAGAAATGTTGAAGTAGTAACATGTTGAACTGAGAAATTCCTGGAATTTCTGGCAGACCGGGAATTTTTCCAGTTCAAAAAACAACTTCGTTTTTTTGTCCTGATTAAGAGGAATGTTTTGACGGTGGAACGCTTGAAATGCGTTGAAAAATGTGGGAGGAGTAGTCGCCAGGAATAAGGGTGGAAATAGGGCTTCGGAAAAGCAGGAATTCTGGAAAATCCTGGAATTTTTTTGAACTTGGAAAAGAGGAAGTTAAAATTTCCAGAATGGTGGAATGGGTTAAATAATGTGGAAATGGTGAAAGTTTGAAAAATGGCCAATTAATTTTGAATGGGAAAAATGCAAAGACAAAAACGGAACTATGGGAAATTCGGGAATTTTTTTTTTAGAATTGTTGAAGTAGAGCACACAATTCCTGAACAGGCTGAATATTTTGAAGATGGAACAGTTTGAATCAGATGAAAAATGTGGAACTTTAAATAATGTCCAATTGATTTCAGTGGGAATTTCAGAAGAAATTGGGAATTTCGGGAAAAGCGGGAATTTTTTTTGAAAATGGTAAAAAACGTGAATGGTCTGAATGAGTTGAAATGGTTAGTGCTGAGATTTTTCAAATTGGTCGAGAAATGTTGAAGTAGTAACATGTTGAATCGAGAAATTCCTGGAATTTCTGGCAGACCGGGAATTTTTCCAGTTCAAAAAACAACTTTGTTTTTTTGTCCTGATTAAGAGGAATGTTTTGACGGTAGAACGCTTGAACTGCGTTGAAAAATGTGGGAGGAGTAGTCGCCAGAAATAAGGGTGGAAATAGGGCTTTGGAAAAGCAGGAATTCTGGAAAATCCTGGAATTTTTTTGAACTTGGAAAAGGGGAAGTTAAAATTTCCAGAATGGTGGAATGGTTTGAATCGGTTAAAAAAAATGTGGAAATGGTGAAAGTTTGAAAAATGGCCAATTAATTTTGAATGGGAATAATGCAAAGAAAAAAACGGAATTATGGGAAATTCGGGATTTTTTTTTTTAGAATTGTTGAAGTAGAGCACACAATTCCTGAACAGGCTGAATATTTTGAAAATGGAACAGTTTGAATCAGATGAAAAATGTGGAACTTTAAATAATGTCCAATTGATTTCAATGGGAATTTCAGAAAAAATTGGGAATTTTGGGGAAAGCGGGAATTTTTTTGAAAATGGTAAAAACTTGAATGGTCTGAATGAGTTGAAATGGTTGGTGTTGAATTTTTTCAAATGGGTCGAGAAATGTTGAAGTAGTAACATGTTGAATTGAGAAATTCCTGGAATTTCTGGCTGACCGGGAATTTTTCCAGTTCAAAAAACAACTTTGTTTTTTTGTCCTGATTAAGAGGAATGTTTTGATGGTAGAACAGTTGAAATGCGTTGAAAAATGTGGGAGGAGTAGTCGCCAGGAATAAGGGTGGAAATAGGGCTCTGGAAAAGCAGGAATTCTGGAAAATCCTGGAATTTTTTTGAACTTGGAAAAGGGGAAGTTAAAATTTCCAGAATGGTGGAATGGTTTGAATCGGTTAAAAAAATGTGGAAATGGTGAAAGTTTGAAAAATGGCCAATTAATTTTGAATGGGAAAAATGCAAAGACAAAAACGGAATTATGGGAAATTCGGGATTTTTTTTTTTTAGAATTGTTGAAGTAGAGCACACAATTCCTGAACAGGCTGAATATTTTGAAGATGGAACAGTTTGAATCAGATGAAAAATGTGGAAGTTGTGGAACTTTAAATAATGTCCAATTGATTTCAATGGGAATTTCAGGAAAAATTTGGAATTTCGGGAAAAGCGGGAATTTTTTTGAAAATGGTAAAAAACTTGAATGGTCTGAATGAGTTGAAATGGTTGGTGTTGACATTTTTCAAATGGGTCGAGAAATGTTGAAGTAGTAACATGTTGAATTGAGAAATTCCTGGAATTTCTGGCCGACCGGGAATTTTTCCAGTTCAAAAAACAACTTTGTTTTTTTGTCCTGATTAAGAGGAATGTTTTGACGGTGGAACGCTTGAAATGCGTTGAAAAATGTGGGAGGAGTAGTCGCCAGAAAAAAGGGTGGAAATAGGGCTTTGGAAAAGCAAGAATTCTGGAAAATCCTGGAATTTTTTTGAACTTGGAAAAGGGGAAGTTAAAATTTCCAGAATGGTGGAATGGTTTGAATGGGTTGAAAAATGTGGAAATGGTGAAAGTTTGAAAAATGGCCAATTAATTTTGAATGGGAAAAATGCAAAGACAAAAACGGAATTATGGGAAATTCGGGATTTTTTTTTTAGAATTGTTGAAGTAGAGCACACAATTCCTGAACAGGCTGAATATTTTGAAGATGGAACAGTTTGAATCAGATGAAAAATGTGGAACTTTAAATAAAATCCAATTGATTTCAATGGGAATTCCAGAAAAAATTGGGAATTTCGGGAAAAGCGGGAATTTTTTTGAAAATGGTAAAAAAAAACTTGAATGGTCTGAATGAGTTGAAATGGTTGGTGTTGACATTTTCCAAATGGGTCGAGAAATGTTGAAGTAGTAACATGTTGAATTGAGAAATTCCTGGAATTTCTGGCCGACCGGGAATTTTTCCAGTTCAAAAAACAACTTCGTTTTTTTGTCCTGATTAAGAGGAATGTTTTGACGGTGGAACGGTTGAAATGCGTTGAAAAATGTGGGAGGAGTAGTCGCCAGAAATAAGGGTGGAAATAGGGCTTCGGAAAAGCAGGAATTCTGGAAAATCCTGGAATTTTTTTGAACTTGGAAAAGGGGAAGTTAAAATTTCCAGAATGGTGGAATGGTTTGAATCGGTTAAGAAAATGTGGAAATGGTGAAAGTTTGAAAAATGGCCAATTAATTTTGAATGGGAAAAATGCAAAGACAAAAACGGAATTATGGGAAATTTGGGAATTTTTTTTTTTAGAATTGTTGAAGTAGAGCACACAATTCCTGAACAGGCTGAATATTTTGAAGATGGAACAGTTTGAATCAGATGAAAAATGTGGAAGTTGTGGAACTTTAAATAATGTCCAATTGATTTAAATGGGAATTTCAGGAAAAATTTGGAATTTCGGGAAAAGCGGGAATTTTTTTGAAAATGGTAAAAAACTTGAATGGTCTGAATGAGTTGAAATGGTTGGTGTTGACATTTTTCAAATGGGTCAAGAAATGTTGAAGTAGTAACATGTTGAATTGAGAATTCCTGGAATTGATGGAAAACCGGGAAAAAAACAACTTTGTTTTTTGTCCTGATTAAGAGGAATGTTTTGACGGTGGAATGGTTGAAATGTGTTGAAAAATGTGGAAGGAGTAGTCGAACTTAAGAAGTTTGGAAATAAGGTTACCAAAAAAACGTGAATTCCTGGAAATTTGTTGTGAGCGTGGGAAAATGGTAGTTTGAATTTCCAGAATGGTGGAATGTGTGGAAGGTGGAACGGTTTGAATGGGTTGAAAAATGTGGGAATTGTGGACGTTTGAAAAATGGCCAATTCATTTTGAATGGGGAAAATGCAAAAAAAAGAATGGAATTATGGGAAATCCGGGAATTTTCTTTAGAATTGTTGAAGTATAGCACACAATTCCTGAACAGGTGGAATATTTTGGAGTTGGAACGGTTTGAATCAGATGAAAAATGTGGGAATTGTGGAACTTTAAAGAATTAATTTCAATGGGAATTTCAGAAAAAATTGGGAATTTTGGGAAAAGCGGGAATTTTTTTGAAAATGGTGAAAAACTTGAATAGTCTGAATGAGTTGAAATGGTTGGTGTTGAATTTTTTCAAATGGGTCGAGAAATGTTGAAGTAGTAACATGTTGAACTGAGAAATTCCTGGAATTTCTGGCAGACCGGGAATTTTTCCAGTTCAAAAAACAACTTCGTTTTTTTGTCCTGATTAAGAGGAATGTTTTGACGGTGGAACGCTTGAAATGCGTTGAAAAATGTGGGAGGAGTAGTCGCCAGGAATAAGGGTGGAAATAGGGCTTCGGAAAAGCAGGAATTCTGGAAAATCCTGGAATTTTTTTGAACTTGGAAAAGAGGAAGTTAAAATTTCCAGAATGGTGGAATGGGTTAAATAATGTGGAAATGGTGAAAGTTTGAAAAATGGCCAATTAATTTTGAATGGGAAAAATGCAAAGACAAAAACGGAACTATGGGAAATTCGGGAATTTTTTTTTTAGAATTGTTGAAGTAGAGCACACAATTCCTGAACAGGCTGAATATTTTGAAGATGGAACAGTTTGAATCAGATGAAAAATGTGGAACTTTAAATAATGTCCAATTGATTTCAGTGGGAATTTCAGAAGAAATTGGGAATTTCGGGAAAAGCGGGAATTTTTTTTGAAAATGGTAAAAAACGTGGATGGTCTGAATGAGTTGAAATGGTTAGTGCTGAGATTTTTCAAATTGGTCGAGAAATGTTGAAGTAGTAACATGTTGAATCGAGAAATTCCTGGAATTTCTGGCAGACCGGGAATTTTTCCAGTTCAAAAAACAACTTTGTTTTTTTGTCCTGATTAAGAGGAATGTTTTGACGGTAGAACGCTTGAACTGCGTTGAAAAATGTGGGAGGAGTAGTCGCCAGAAATAAGGGTGGAAATAGGGCTTTGGAAAAGCAGGAATTCTGGAAAATCCTGGAATTTTTTTGAACTTGGAAAAGGGGAAGTTAAAATTTCCAGAATGGTGGAATGGTTTGAATCGGTTAAAAAAAATGTGGAAATGGTGAAAGTTTGAAAAATGGCCAATTAATTTTGAATGGGAATAATGCAAAGAAAAAAACGGAATTATGGGAAATTCGGGATTTTTTTTTTTAGAATTGTTGAAGTAGAGCACACAATTCCTGAACAGGCTGAATATTTTGAAAATGGAACAGTTTGAATCAGATGAAAAATGTGGAACTTTAAATAATGTCCAATTGATTTCAATGGGAATTTCAGAAAAAATTGGGAATTTTGGGGAAAGCGGGAATTTTTTTGAAAATGGTAAAAACTTGAATGGTCTGAATGAGTTGAAATGGTTGGTGTTGAATTTTTTCAAATGGGTCGAGAAATGTTGAAGTAGTAACATGTTGAATTGAGAAATTCCTGGAATTTCTGGCTGACCGGGAATTTTTCCAGTTCAAAAAACAACTTTGTTTTTTTGTCCTGATTAAGAGGAATGTTTTGATGGTAGAACAGTTGAAATGCGTTGAAAAATGTGGGAGGAGTAGTCGCCAGAAATAAAGGTGGAAATAGGGCTCTGGAAAAGCAGGAATTCTGGAAAATCCTGGAATTTTTTTGAACTTGGAAAAGGGGAAGTTAAAATTTCCAGAATGGTGGAATGGTTTGAATCGGTTAAAAAAATGTGGAAATGGTGAAAGTTTGAAAAATGGCCAATTAATTTTGAATGGGAAAAATGCAAAGACAAAAACGGAATTATGGGAAATTCGGGATTTTTTTTTTTTAGAATTGTTGAAGTAGAGCACACAATTCCTGAACAGGCTGAATATTTTGAAGATGGAACAGTTTGAATCAGATGAAAAATGTGGAAGTTGTGGAACTTTAAATAATGTCCAATTGATTTCAATGGGAATTTCAGGAAAAATTTGGAATTTCGGGAAAAGCGGGAATTTTTTTGAAAATGGTAAAAAACTTGAATGGTCTGAATGAGTTGAAATGGTTGGTGTTGACATTTTTCAAATGGGTCGAGAAATGTTGAAGTAGTAACATGTTGAATTGAGAAATTCCTGGAATTTCTGGCCGACCGGGAATTTTTCCAGTTCAAAAAACAACTTTGTTTTTTTGTCCTGATTAAGAGGAATGTTTTGACGGTGGAACGCTTGAAATGCGTTGAAAAATGTGGGAGGAGTAGTCGCCAGAAAAAAGGGTGGAAATAGGGCTTTGGAAAAGCAAGAATTCTGGAAAATCCTGGAATTTTTTTGAACTTGGAAAAGGGGAAGTTAAAATTTCCAGAATGGTGGAATGGTTTGAATGGGTTGAAAAATGTGGAAATGGTGAAAGTTTGAAAAATGGCCAATTAATTTTGAATGGGAAAAATGCAAAGACAAAAACGGAATTATGGGAAATTCGGGATTTTTTTTTTAGAATTGTTGAAGTAGAGCACACAATTCCTGAACAGGCTGAATATTTTGAAGATGGAACAGTTTGAATCAGATGAAAAATGTGGAACTTTAAATAAAATCCAATTGATTTCAATGGGAATTCCAGAAAAAATTGGGAATTTCGGGAAAAGCGGGAATTTTTTTGAAAATGGTAAAAAAAAACTTGAATGGTCTGAATGAGTTGAAATGGTTGGTGTTGACATTTTCCAAATGGGTCGAGAAATGTTGAAGTAGTAACATGTTGAATTGAGAAATTCCTGGAATTTCTGGCCGACCGGGAATTTTTCCAGTTCAAAAAACAACTTCGTTCTTTTGTCCTGATTAAGAGGAATGTTTTGACGGTGGAACGCTTGAAATGCGTTGAAAAATGTGGGAGGAGTAGTCGCCAGAAATAAGGGTGGAAATAGGGCTTCGGAAAAGCAGGAATTCTGGAAAATCCTGGAATTTTTTTGAACTTGGAAAAGGGGAAGTTAAAATTTCCAGAATGGTGGAATGGTTTGAATCGGTTAAGAAAATGTGGAAATGGTGAAAGTTTGAAAAATGGCCAATTAATTTTGAATGGGAAAAATGCAAAGACAAAAACGGAATTATGGGAAATTTGGGAATTTTTTTTTTTAGAATTGTTGAAGTAGAGCACACAATTCCTGAACAGGCTGAATATTTTGAAGATGGAACAGTTTGAATCAGATGAAAAATGTGGAAGTTGTGGAACTTTAAATAATGTCCAATTGATTTAAATGGGAATTTCAGGAAAAATTTGGAATTTCGGGAAAAGCGGGAATTTTTTTGAAAATGGTAAAAAACTTGAATGGTCTGAATGAGTTGAAATGGTTGGTGTTGACATTTTTCAAATGGGTCAAGAAATGTTGAAGTAGTAACATGTTGAATTGAGAATTCCTGGAATTGATGGAAAACCGGGAAAAAAACAACTTTGTTTTTTGTCCTGATTAAGAGGAATGTTTTGACGGTGGAATGGTTGAAATGTGTTGAAAAATGTGGAAGGAGTAGTCGAACTTAAGAAGTTTGGAAATAAGGTTACCAAAAAAACGTGAATTCCTGGAAATTTGTTGTGAGCGTGGGAAAATGGTAGTTTGAATTTCCAGAATGGTGGAATGTGTGGAAGGTGGAACGGTTTGAATGGGTTGAAAAATGTGGGAATTGTGGACGTTTGAAAAATGGCCAATTCATTTTGAATGGGGAAAATGCAAAAAAAAGAATGGAATTATGGGAAATCCGGGAATTTTCTTTAGAATTGTTGAAGTATAGCACACAATTCCTGAACAGGTGGAATATTTTGGAGTTGGAACGGTTTGAATCAGATGAAAAATGTGGGAATTGTGGAACTTTAAAGAATTAATTTCAATGGGAATTTCAGAAAAAATTGGGAATTTTGGGAAAAGCGGGAATTTTTTTGAAAATGGTGAAAAACTTGAATAGTCTGAATGAGTTGAAATGGTTGGTGTTGAATTTTTTCAAATGGGTCGAGAAATGTTGAAGTAGTAACATGTTGAACTGAGAAATTCCTGGAATTTCTGGCAGACCGGGAATTTTTCCAGTTCAAAAAACAACTTCGTTTTTTTGTCCTGATTAAGAGGAATGTTTTGACGGTGGAACGCTTGAAATGCGTTGAAAAATGTGGGAGGAGTAGTCGCCAGGAATAAGGGTGGAAATAGGGCTTCGGAAAAGCAGGAATTCTGGAAAATCCTGGAATTTTTTTGAACTTGGAAAAGGGGAAGTTAAAATTTCCAGAATGGTGGAATGGTTTGAATCGGTTAAAAAAATGTGGAAATGGTGAAAGTTTGAAAAATGGCCAATTAATTTTGAATGGGAAAAATGCAAAGACAAAAACGGAATTATGGGAAATTCGGGATTTTTTTTTTTTAGAATTGTTGAAGTAGAGCACACAATTCCTGAACAGGCTGAATATTTTGAAGATGGAACAGTTTGAATCAGATGAAAAATGTGGAAGTTGTGGAACTTTAAATAATGTCCAATTGATTTCAATGGGAATTTCAGAAAAAATTGGGGATTTCGGGAAAAGCGGGAATTTTTTTGAAAATGGTGAAAAACTTGAATGGTCTGAATGAGTTGAAATGGTTGGTGTTGACATTTTTCAAATGGGTCGAGAAATGTTGAAGTAGTAACATGTTGAATTGAGAAATTCCTGGAATTTCTGGCAGACCGGGAATTTTTCCAGTTCAAAAAACAACTTTGTTTTTTTGTCCTGATTAAGAGGAATGTTTTGACGGTGGAACGCTTGAAATGCGTTGAAAAATGTGGGAGGAGTAGTCGCCAGAAATAAGGGTGGAAATAAGGCTTTGGAAAAGCAGGAATTCTGGAAAATCCTGGAATTTTTTTGAACTTGGAAAAGGGGAAGTTCAAATTTCCAGAATGGTGGAATGGTTTGAATCGGTTAAAAAATGTGGAAATGGTGAAAGTTTGAAAAATGGCCAATTAATTTTGAATGGGAAAAATGCAAAGACAAAAACGGAACTATGGGAAATTCGGGATTTTTTTTTTTAGAATTGTTGAAGTAGAGCACACAATTCCTGAACAGGCTGAATATTTTGAAGATGGAACAGTTTGAATCAGATGAAAAATGTGAAAGTTGTGGAACTTTAAATAATGTCCAATTGATTTCAATGGGAATTTCAGAAAAAAATGGGAATTTTGGGAAAAGCGGGAATTTTTTTGAAAATGGTGAAAAACTTGAATGGTCTGAATGAGTTGAAATGGTTGGTGTTGAATTTTTTCAAATGGGTCGAGAAATGTTGAAGTAGTAACATGTTGAATTGAGAAATTCCTGGAATTTCTGGCCGACCGGGAATTTTTCCAGTTCAAAAAACAACTTTGTTTTTTTGTCCTGATTAAGAAGAATGTTTTGATGGTAGAACGCTTGAAATGCGTTGAAAAATGTGGGAGGAGTAGTCGCCAGAAATAAGGGTGGAAATAAGGCTTTGGAAAAGCAGGAATTCTGGAAAATCCTGGAATTTTTTTGAACTTGGAAAAGGGGAAGTTAAAATTTCCAGAATGGTGGAATGGTTTGAATCGGTTAAAAAATGTGGAAATGGTGAAAGTTTGAAGAATGGCCAATTAATTTTGAATGGGAAAAATGCAAAGACAAAAACGGAATTATGGGAAATTCGGGAATTTTTTTTTTTAGAATTGTTGAAGTAGAGCACACAATTCCTGAACAGGCTGAATATTTTGAAGATGGAACAGTTTGAATCAGATGAAAAATGTGGAAGTTGTGGAACTTTAAATAATGTCCAATTGATTTCAATGGGAATTTCAGAAAAAATTGGGAATTTCGGGAAAAGCGGGAATTTTTTTGAAAATGGTAAAAAACTTGAATGGTCTGAATGAGTTGAAATGGTTGGTGTTTAATTTTTTCAAATGGGTCGAGAAATGTTGAAGTAGTAACATGTTGAATTGAGAAATTCCTGGAATTTCTGGCAGACCGGGAATTTTTCCAGTTCAAAAAACAACTTCGTTTTTTTGTCCTGATTAAGAGGAATGTTTTGACGGTAGAACGCTTGAAATGCGTTGAAAAATGTGGGAGGAGTAGTCGCCAGAAATAAGGGTGGAAATAGGGCTTTGGAAAAGCAGGAATTCTGGAAAACCCTGGAATTTTTTGAACTTGGAAAAGGGGAAGTTAAAATTTCCAGAATGGTGGAATGGTTTGAATCGGTTAAATAATGTGGAAATGGTGAAAGTTTGAAAAATGGCCAATTAATTTTGAATGGGAAAAATGCAAAGACAAAAACGGAATTATGGGAAATTCGGGATTTTTTTTTTGAGAATTGTTGAAGTAGAGCACACAATTCCTGAACAGGCTGAATATTTTGAAGATGGAACAGTTTGAATCAGATGAAAAATGTGGAAGTTGTGGAACTTTAAATAATGTCCAATTGATTTCAATGGGAATTTCAGAAAAAATTGGGAATTTCGGGAAAAGCGGGAATTTTTTTGAAAATGGTAAAAAACGTGAATGGTCTGAATGAGTTGAAATGGTTGGTGTTGACATTTTTTCAAATTGGTCAAGAAATGTTGAAGTAGTAACATGTTGAATTGAGAAATTCCTGGAATTTCTGGCCGACCGGGAATTTTTCCAGTTCAAAAAACAACTTTGTTTTTTTGTCCTGATTAAGAGGAATGTTTTGATGGTAGAACGCTTGAAATGCGTTGAAAAATGTGGGAGGAGTAGTCGCCAGAAATAAGGGTGGAAATAGGGCTTCGGAAAAGCAGGAATTCTGGAAAATCCTGGAATTTTTTTGAACTTGGGAAAGGGGAAGTTCAAATTTCCAGAATGGTGGAATGGTTTGAATCGGTTAAAAAAATGTGGAAATGGTGAAAGTTTGAAAAATGGCCAATTAATTTTGAATGGGAAAAATGCAAAGACAAAAACGAAATTATGGGAAATTCGGGATTATTTTTTTTAGAATTGTTGAAGTAGAGCACACAATTCCTGAACAGGCTGAATATTTTGAAGATGGAACAGTTTGAATCAGATGAAAAATGTGGAAGTTGTGGAACTTTAAATAATGTCCAATTGATTTCAATGGGAATTTCAGGAAAAATTGGGAATTTCGGGAAAAGCGGGAATTTTTTTGAAAATGGTAAAAAACTTGAATGGTCTGAATGAGTTGAAATGGTTGGTGTTGAATTTTTTCAAATGGGTCGAGAAATGTTGAAGTAGTAACATGTTGAATTGAGAAATTCCTGGAATTTCTGGCAGACCGGGAATTTTTCCAGTTCAAAAAACAACTTTGTTTTTTTGTCCTGATTAAGAGGAATGTTTTGATGGTAGAACGCTTGAAATGCGTTGAAAAATGTGGGAGGAGTAGTCGCCAGAAATAAGGGTGGAAATAGGGCTTTGGAAAGGCAGGAATTCTGGAAAATCCTGGAATTTTTTTGAACTTGGAAAAGGGGAAGTTAAAATTTCCAGAATGGTGGAATGGTTTGAATCGGTTAAAAAAATGTAGAAATGGTGAAAGTTTGAAAAATGGCCAATTAATTTTGAATGGGAAAAATGCAAAGACAAAAACGGAATTATGGGAAATTCGGGATTTTTTTTTTTAGAATTGTTGAAGTAGAGCACACAATTCCTGAACAGGCTGAATATTTTGAAGATGGAACAGTTTGAATCAGATGAAAAATGTGGAAGTTGTGGAACTTTAAATAATGTCCAATTGATTTCAATGGGAATTTCAGAAAAAAATTGGGAATTTCGGGAAAAGCGGGAATTTTTTTGAAAATGATAAAAAAAAACTTGAATGGTCTGAATGAGTTGAAATAGTTAGTGCTGACATTTTTCAAATCGGTCGAGAAATGTTGAAGTAGTAACATGTTGAGTTGAGAAATAGTATTACGGAATTCCTGGAATTTCGGGAAAACCGGGAATTTTTCCAGTTCAAATAACAGCTTAGTTTTTTTGCCCTGATTAAGAGGAATGTTTTGACGGTGGAATGGTTGAAATGTGTTGAAAAATGTGGGAGGAGTAGTCGCCAGAAATAAGGGTGGAAATAGGGCTTTGGAAAAGCAGGAATTCTGGAAAATCCTGGTATTTTTTTGAACTTGGAAAAGGGGAAATTTCCGGAATGGTGGAATGGTTTGAATCGGTTAAAAAAATGTGGAAATGGTGAAAGTTTGAAAAATGGCCAATTAATTTTGAATGGGAAAAATGCAAAGACAAAAACGGAATTATGGGAAATTCGGGAATTTTTTTTTTAGAATTGTTGAAGTAGAGCACACAATTCCTGAACAGGCTGAATATTTTGAAGATGGAACAGTTTGAATCAGATGAAAAATGTGGAACTTTAAATAATGTCCAATTGATTTCAATGGGAATTTCAGAAAAAATTGGGAATTTCGGGAAAAGCGGGAATTTTTTTGAAAATGGTAAAAAACATGAATGGTCTGAATGAGTTGAAATGGTTGGTGTTGAAATTTTTCAAATGGGTCGAGAAATGTTGAAGTAGTAACATGTTGAATTGAGAAATTCCTGGAATTTCTGGCAGACCGGGAATTTTTCCAGTTCAAAAAACAACTTTGTTTTTTTGTCCTGATTAAGAGGAATGTTTTGACGGTGGAACGGTTGAAATGCGTTGAAAAATGTGGGAGGAGTAGTCGCCAGAAATAAGGGTGGAAATAGGGCTTTGGAAAAGCAGGAATTCTGGAAAATACTGGAACTTTTTTGAACTTGGAAAAGGGGAAGTTAAAATTTCCAGAATGGTGGAATGGTTTGAATCGGTTAAAAAAATTTGGAAATGGTGAAAGTTTGAAAAATGCCCAATTAATTTTGAATGGGAAAAATGCAAAGACAAAAACGGAATTATGGGAAATTCGGGATTTTTTTTTTTAGAATTGTTGAAGTAGAGCACACAATTCCTGAACAGGCTGAATATTTTGAAGATGGAACAGTTTGAATCAGATGAAAAATGTGGAAGTTGTGGAACTTTAAATAATGTCCAAATGATTTAAATGGGAATTTCAGAAAAAATTGGGAATTTCGGGAAAAGCGGGAATTTTTTTGAAAATGGTGAAAAACCTGAATGGTCTGAATGAGTTGAAATGGTTGGTGTTGAATTTTTTCAAATGGGTCGAGAAATGTTGAAGTAGTAACATGTTGAATTGAGAAATTCCTGGAATTTCTGGCTGACCGGGAATTTTTCCAGTTCAAAAAACAACTTTGTTTTTTTGTCCTGATTAAGAGGAATGTTTTGACGGTGGAACGCTTGAAATGCGTGGGAAAATGTGGGAGGAGTAGTCGCCAGAAATAAGGGTGGAAATAGGGCTTTGGAAAAGCAGGAATTCTGGAAAACCCTGGAATTTTTTGAACTTGGAAAAGGGGAAGTTAAAATTTCCAGAATGATGGAATGGTTTGAATCGGTTAAATAATGTGGAAATGGTGAAAGTTTGAAAAATGGCCAATAAATTTTAAATGGGAAAAATGCAAAGACAAAAACGGAATTATGGGAAATTCTGGATTATTTTTTTTTAGAATTGTTGAAGTAGAGCACACAATTCCTGAACAGGCTGAATATTTTGAAGATGGAACAGTTTGAATCAGATGAAAAATGTGGAACTTTAAATAAAATCCAATTGATTTCAATGGGAATTTCAGAAAAAATTGGGAATTTCGGGAAAAGCGGGAATTTTTTTGAAAATGGTGAAAAACTTGAATGGTCTGAATGAGTTGAAATGGTTGGTGTTGAATTTTTTCAAATGGGTCGAGAAATGTTGAAGTAGTAACATGTTGAATTGAGAAATTCCTGGAATTTCTGGCCGACCGGGAATTTTTCCAGTTCAAAAAACAACTTTGTTTTTTTGTCCTGATTAAGAAGAATGTTTTGATGGTAGAACGCTTGAAATGCGTTGAAAAATGTGGGAGGAGTAGTCGCCAGAAATAAGGGTGGAAATAAGGCTTTGGAAAAGCAGGAATTCTGGAAAATCCTGGAATTTTTTTGAACTTGGAAAAGGGGAAGTTAAAATTTCCAGAATGGTGGAATGGTTTGAATCGGTTAAAAAATGTGGAAATGGTGAAAGTTTGAAGAATGGCCAATTAATTTTGAATGGGAAAAATGCAAAAACAAAAACGGAATTATGGGAAATTCGGGAATTTTTTTTTTTAGAATTGTTGAAGTAGAGCACACAATTCCTGAACAGGCTGAATATTTTGAAGATGGAACAGTTTGAATCAGATGAAAAATGTGGAAGTTGTGGAACTTTAAATAATGTCCAATTGATTTCAATGGGAATTTCAGAAAAAATTGGGGATTTCGGGAAAAGCGGGAATTTTTTTGAAAATGGTAAAAAACGTGAATGGTCTGAATGAGTTGAAATGGTTGGTGTTGAATTTTTTCAAATGGGTCGAGAAATGTTGAAGTAGTAACATGTTGAATTGAGAAATTCCTGGAATTTCTGGCAGACCGGGAATTTTTCCAGTTCAAAAAACAACTTAGTTTTTTTGTCCTGATTAAGAGGAATGTTTTGACGGTGGAACGCTTGAAATGCGTTGAAAAATGTGGGAGGAATAGTCGCCAGGAATAAGGGTGGAAATAGGGCTTCGGAAAAGCAGGAATTCTGGAAAATCCTGGAATTTTTTTGAACTTGGAAAAGGGGAAGTTAAAATTTCCAGAATGGTGGAATGGTTTGAATCGGTTAAAAAATGTGGAAATGGTGAAAGTTTGAAAAATGGCCAATTAATTTTGAATGGGAAAAATGCAAAGACAAAAACGGAATTATGGGAAATTTGGGATTTTTTTTTTTTTAGAATTGTTGAAGTAGAGCACACAATTCCTGAACAGGCTGAATATTTTGAAGATGGAACAGTTTGAATCAGATGAAAAATGTGGAACTTTAAATAAAATCCAATTGATTTCAATGGGAATTTCAGAAAAAATTGGGAATTTCGGGAAAAGCGGGAATTTTTTTGAAAATGGTAAAAAAAACTTGAATGGTCTGAATGAGTTGAAATGGTTTGTGTTGACATTTTTCAAATGGGTCGAGAAATGTCGAAGTAGTAACATGTTGAATTGAGAAATTCCTGGAATTTCTGGCAGACCGGGAATTTTTCCAGTTCAAAAAACAACTTTGTTTTTTTGTCCTGATTAAGAGGAATGTTTTGACGGTAGAACGGTTGGAATGCGTTGAAAAATGTGGGAGGAGTAGTCGCCAGGAATAAGGGTGGAAATAGGGCTTCGGAAAAGCAGGAATTCTGGAAAATCCTGGAATTTTTTTGAACTTGGAAAAGGGGAAGTTAAAATTTCCAGAATGGTGGAATGGTTTGAATCGGTTAAAAAAATGCGGAAATGGTGAAAGTTTGAAAAATGGCCAATTAATTTTGAATGGGAAAAATGCAAAGACAAAAACGGAATTATGGGAAATTCGGGATTTTTTTTTTTAGAATAGTTGAAGTAGAGCACACAATTCCTGAACAGGCTGAATATTTTGAAGATGGAACAGTTTGAATCAGATGAAAAATGTGGAAGTTGTGGAACTTTAAATAATGTCCAATTGATTTCAATGGGAATTTCAGAAAAAATTGGGAATTTCGGGAAAAGCGGGAATTTTTTTGAAAATGGTAAAAAACATGAATGGTCTGAATGAGTTGAAATGGTTAGTGCTGAGATTTTTCAAATGGGTCGAGAAATGTTGAAGTAGTAACATGTTGAGTTGAGAAATTCTTGGAATTTCTGGCAGACCGGGAATTTTTCCAGTTCAAAAAACAACTTTGTTTTTTTGTCCTGATTAAGAGGAATGTTTTGATGGTAGAACGGTTGAAATGCGTGAAAAAATGTGGGAGGAGTAGTCGCCAGAAATAAGGGTGGAAATAGGGCTTTGGAAAAGCAGGAATTCTGGAAAATCCTGGAATTTTTTTTGAACTTGGAAAAGGGGAAGTTAAAATTTCCAGAATGGTGGAATGGTTTGAATCGGTTAAAAAAAATGTGGAAATGGTGAAAGTTTGAAAAATGGCCAATTAATTTTGAATGGGAAAAATACAAAGACAAAAACGGAATTATGGGAAATTCGGGATTTTTTTTTTTAGAATTGTTGAAGTAGAGCACACAATTCCTGAACAGGCTGAATATTTTGAAGATGGAACAGTTTGAATCAGATGAAAAATGTGGAACTTTAAATAATGTCCAATTGATTTCAATGGGAATTTCAGAAAAAATTGGGAATTTTGGGAAAAGCGGGAATTTTTTTGAAAATGGTAAAAAACGTGAATGGTCTGAATGAGTTGAAATGGTTGGTGTTGACATTTTTTCAAATGGGTCGAGAAATGTTGAAGTAGTAACATGTTGAATTGAGGAATTCCTGGAATTTCTGGTAGACCGGGAATTTTTCCAGTTCAAAAAACAACTTCGTTTTTTTGTCCTGATTAAGAGGAATGTTTTGATGGTAGAACGGTTGAAATGCGTGGAAAAATGTGGGAGGAATAGTCGCCAGAAATAACGGTGGAAATAGGGCTTTGGAAAAGCAGGAATTCTGGAAAATCCTGGAATTTTTTTGAACTTGGAAAAGGGGAAGTTTAAATTTCCAGAATGGTGGAATGGTTTGAATCAGTTAAAAAAATGTGGAAATGGTGAAAGTTTGAAAAATGGCCAATTAATTTTGAATGGGAAAAATGCAAAGACAAAAACGGAATTATGGGAAATTTGGGAATTTTTTTTTTAGAATTGTTGAAGTAGAGCACACAATTCCTGAACAGGCTGAATATTTTGAAGATGGAACAGTTTGAATCAGATGAAAAATGTGGAACTTTAAATAATGTCCAATTGATTTAAATGGGAATTTCAGAAAAAATTGGGAATTTCGGGAAAAGCGGGAATTTTTTTGAAAATGGTAAAAACCGTGAATGGTCTGAATGAGTTGAAATGGTTGGTGCTGACATTTTTCAAATCGGTCGAGAAATGTTGAAGAAGTAACATGTTGAGTTGAGAAATAGTATTACGGAATTCCTGGAATTTCGGGAAAACCGGGAATTTTTCCAGTTCAAATAACAACTTCGTTTTTTTGCCCTGATTAAGAGGAATGTTTTGACGGTGGAATGGTTGAAATGTGTTGAAAAATGTGGAAGGAGTAGTCGAACTTAAGAAGGGTGGAAATAAGGTTACCAAAAAAACGGGAATTCCTAGAAATGTGTTTAATGTGGGAAAATGGTAGTTTGAATTTCCAGAATGGTGGAATGTGTGGAAGGTGGAATGGTTTGAATGGGTTGAAAAATGTGGGAATTGTGGAAGTTTGAAAAATGGCCAATTCATTTTGAATTGGGAAAATGCAAAAAAAGAATGGAATTATGGGAAATCCGGAAATTTTCTTTAGAATTGTTGAAGCATAGCACACAATTCCCGAACAGGTGGAATATTTTGGAGTTGGAACGGTTTGAATTGGATGCAAATGTGGGAATTGTGGAACTTTAAAGAATTGATTTCAATGGGAATTTCAGAAAAAAATTGGGAACTTCGGGAAAAACGGGAATTTTTAGGAAAATGGTAAAAAACTTGAATGGTCTGAATGAGTTGAAATGGTTGGTGTTGACATTTTTCAAATGGGTCAAGAAATGTTGAAGAAGTAACATGTTGAATTGAGAAATAGTATTACGGAATTCCTGGAATTTCGGGAAAACCGGGAATTTGTCCAGTTAAAAAAAACAACTTTGTTTTTTTGTCCTGATTAAGAGGAATGTTTTGATGGTGGAATGCTTGAAATGTGTTGAAAAATGTGGAAGGAGTAGTCGAACTTAAGAAGGGTGGAAATAAGGTTACCAAAAAACGGGAATTCCTAGAAAAAATTTTAATGTGGGAAAATGGTAGTTTGAATTTCCAGAATGGTGGAATGTGTGGAAGGTGGAATGGTTTGAAAAATTTGGGAATTGTGGAAGTTTGAAAAATGGCCAATTCATTTTGAATTGGGAAAATGCAAAAAAAGAATGGAATTATGGGAAATCCGGGAATTTCTTTTTAGAATTGTTGAAGTAGAGCACACAATTCCCGAACAGGCGGAATATTTGGAGTTTGAATGGTTTGAATCGGATGAAAAATGTGGGAATTGTGGAACTTTAAAGAATTGATTTCAATGGGAATTTCAGAAAAATTTGGAAACTTTGGGAAAAGCGGGAATTTTTAGGAAAATGGTAAAAAAAACTTGAATGGTCTGAATGAGTTGAAATGGTTGGTTTTGATCTTTTTCAAATGGGTCAAGAAATGTTGAAGAAGTAACATGTTGAATTGAGAAATGGTATTACAGAATTCCTGGAATTTTGGGAAAATTGGGAATTCGTCCAGAAAAAAAACAAAACTTTGTTTTTTTTGTCCTGATTAAGAGGAATGTTTTGACGGTGGAACGCTTGAAATGCGTTAAAAAATGTGGAAGGAGTAGTCGAACTTAAGAAGGGTGGAAATAAGGTTACCAAAAAACGGGAATTCCTGGAAATTTGTTGTGAGCGTGGGAAAATGGTAGTTTGAATTTCCAGGATGGTGGAATGTGTGGAACGGTTTGAATGGGTTGAAAAATGTGGGAATTGTGGAAGTTTGAAAAATGGCCAATTCATTTTTAATTGGGAAAATGCAAAAAAAGAATGGAATTATGGGAAATCCGGGAATTTCTTTTTAGAATTGTTGAAGTAGAGCACACAATTCCTGAACAGGTGGAATATTTTGGAGTTGGAACGGTTTGAATCAGATGAAAAATGTGGGAATTGTGGAACTTTACAGAATTGATTTCAGCGGGAATTTCTGAAAAAAATTGGGAACTTCAGGAAAAGCGGGAATTTTTAGGAAAATGGTAAAAAACTTGAATGGTCTGAATGAGTTGAAATGGTTGGTGTTGACATTTTTCAAATGGGTCAAGAAATGTTGAAGAAGTAACATGTTGAATTGAGAAATGGTATTACAGAATTCCTGGAATTTTGGGAAAACCGGGAATTTGTCCAGTTAAAAAAAACAACTTTGCTTTTTTGTCCTGATTAAGAGGAATGTTTTGACGGTGGAACGCTTGAAATGCGTTGAAAAATGTGGAAGGAGTAGTCGAACTTAAGAAGGGTGGAAATAAGGTTACCAAAAAACAGGAATTCCTGGAAATTTGTTGTGAGCGTGGGAAAATGGTAGTTTGAATTCTCAGAATGGTGGAATGTGTGGAAGGTGGAACGGTTTGAATGGGTTGAAAAATGTGGGAATTGTGGAAGTTTGAAAAATGGCCAATTCATTTTGAATTGGGAAAATGCAAAAAAGAATGGAATTATGGGAAATCCGGGAATTTCTTTTTAGAATTGTTGAAGTAGAGCACAAAATTCCTGAACAGGCGGAATATTTTGGAATTCGAACGGTTTGAATCGGATGAAAAATGTGGGAATTGTGGAACTTTACAGAATTGATTTCAATGAGAATTTCAGAAAAAATTGGGAACTTTGGGAAAAGTGGGAATTTTTAGGAAAATGGTAAAAAACTTGAATGGTCTGAATGAGTTGAAATGGTTGGTGTTGACATTTTTCAAATGGGTCAAGAAATGTTGAAGAAGTAACATGTTGAATTGAGAAATGGTATTACAGAATTCCTGGAATTTTGGGAAAACCGGGAATTTGTCCAGAAAAAAAAAAAACTTTGTTTTTTTTGTCCTGATTAAGAGGAATGTTTTGACGGTGGAACGCTTGAAATGCGTAAAAAAATGTGGAAGGAGTAGTCGAACTTAAGAAGGGTGGAAATAAGGTTACCAAAAAACGGGAATTCCTGGAAATTTGTTGTGAGCGTGGGAAAATGGTAGTTTGAATTTCCAGGATGGTGGAATGTGTGGAACGGTTTGAATGGGTTGAAAAATGTGGGAATTGTGGAAGTTTGAAAAATGGCCAATTCATTTTGAATTGGGAAAATGCAAAAAAAGAATGGAATTATGGGAAATCCGGGAATTTCTTTTTAGAATTGTTGAAGTAGAGCACACAATTCCCGAAAATACGGAATATTTTGGAGTTGGAACGGTTTGAATCGGATGAAAAATGTGGGAATTGTGGAACTTCACAGAATTGATTTCAGTGGGAATTTCTGAAAAATTTGGGAACTTCGGGAAAAGCGGGAATTTTTAGGAAAATGGTAAAAAACTTGAATGGTCTGAATGAGTTGAAATGGTTGGTGTTGACAATTTTCAAATGGGTCAAGAAATGTTGAAGAAGTAACATGTTGAATTGAGAAATGGTATTACAGAATTCCTGGAATTTTGGGAAAACCGGGAATTTGTCCAGAAAAAAAAAAAAAACTTTGTTTTTTTGTCCTGATTAAGAGGAATGTTTTGACGGTGGAACGCTTGAAATGCGTTAAAAAATGTGGAAGGAGTAGTCGAACTTAAGAAGGGTGGAAATAAGGTTACCAAAAAACGGGAATTCCTGGAAATTTGTTGTGAGCGTGGGAAAATGGTAGTTTGAATTTCCAGTATGGTAGAATGTGTGGAAGGTGGAACGGTTTGAATGGGTTGAAAAATGTGGGAATTGTGGACGTTTGAAAAATGGCCAATTCATTTTGAATGGGGAAAATGCAAAAAAAAAGAGAGGAATTATGGGAAATCCGGGAATTTCTTTTTAGAATTGTTGAAGTAGAGCACAAAATTCCCGAAAATGCGGAATATTTTGGAGTTGGAACGGTTTGAATCGGATGAAAAATGTGGGAATTGTGGAACTTTACAGAATTGATTTCAATGGGAATTTCTGAAAGAATTGGGAACTTCGGGAAAAGCGGGAATTTTTAGGAAAATGGTAAAAAAAACTTGAATGGTCTGAATGAGTTGAAATGGTTGGTGTTGACATTTTTCAAATGGGTCAAGAAA
Source organism: Nerophis lumbriciformis (assembly GCF_033978685.3). Taxonomy (NCBI): domain Eukaryota; kingdom Metazoa; phylum Chordata; class Actinopteri; order Syngnathiformes; family Syngnathidae; genus Nerophis; species Nerophis lumbriciformis. The sequence goes on from NC_084565.2 coordinate 44,200,313, forward strand.
TGTTGAAGAAGTAACATGTTGAATTGAGAAATGGTATTACAGAATTCCTGGAATTTCGGGAAAACCGGGAATTTTACCTTCTTGTAGCGCTGGTGTTTACCTTCTTGTAGTGCTGGTGTTTACCTTCTTGTAGCGCTGGTGTTTACCTTCTTGCCACGCTGGTGTTTACCTTCTTGTAGCGCTGGTGTTTACCTTCTTGTCGCGCTGGATTTACCTTCTTGTAGCGCTGGTATTGACCTTCTTGTAGCGCTGGTGTTGACCTTCTCGTAGCGCTGGTGTTTACCTTCTTGTAGCGCTGGTGTTGACCTTCTTGTAGCGCTGGTGTTGACCTTCTTGTAGCGCTGGTGTTGACCTTCTTGTAGCGCTGGTGTTTACCTTCTTGTAGCGCTGGTGTTGACCTTCTTGTAGCGCTTGTGTTTACCTTCTTGTAGCGCTGGTGTTTACCTTCTTGTAGTGCTGGTGTTTACCTTCTTGTAGCGCTGGTGTTGACCTTCTTGTAGCGCTGGTCTTTACCTTCTTGTAGTGCTGGTGTTTACCTTCTTGTAGCGCTGGTGTTTACCTTCTTGTAGCGCTGGTGTTTACCTTCTTGTCGCGCTGGTGTTTACCTTCTTGTCGCGCTGGTGTTTACCTTATTGTAGCGCTGGTGTTTACCTTCTTGTAGCGCTGGTGTTTACCTTCTTGTAGCGCTGGTGTCGACCTTCTTGTAGCGCTGGTGTTGACCTTCTTGTCGCGCTGGTGTTGACCTCCTTGTCGCGCTGGTGTTTACCTTCTTGTAGCGCTGGTGTTTACCTTCTTGTAGCGCTGGTGTTGACCTTCTTGTAGCGCTGGTGTTGACCTTCTTGTAGCGCTGGTGTTTACCGTCTTGTAGCGCTGGTGTTGACCTACTTGTAGCGCTGGTGTTTACCTTCTTGTAGCGCTGGTGTTTACCTTCTTGTAGCGCTGGTGTTTACCTTCTTCCCCACGCTGCCTCTCAGACGCTCCGTCTCACTCGGCCCACAAATATGCCGGGAATCTTCCTCCTCCTCTTCCTCGTCTTCCTCCTACCACACTTCTTAGTGTGCTTCTTGCACTTCTTAGTGTGCTTCTTGCACTTCTTAGGGTGCTTCTTGCACTTCTTAGTGTGCTTCTTGCACTTCTTAGTGTGCTTCTTGCACTTCTTAGGGTGCTTCTTGCACTTCTTAGGGTGCTTCTTGCACTTCTTAGTGTGCTTCTTGCACTTCTTAGTGTGCTTCTTGCACTTCTTAGTGTGCTTCTTGCACTTCTTAGTGTGCTTCTTGCACTTCTTAGGGTGCTTCTTGCACTTCTTAGGGTGCTTCTTGCACTTCTTAGTGTGCTTCTTGCACTTCTTAGGGTGCTTCTTGCACTTCTTAGTGTGCTTCTTGCACTTCTTAGGGTGCTTCTTGCACTTCTTAGTGTGCTTCTTGCACTTCTTAGTGTGCTTCTTGCACTTCTTAGGGTGCTTCTTGCACTTCTTAGGGTGCTTCTTGCACTTCTTAGTGTGCTTCTTGCACTTCTTAGGGTGCTTCTTGCACTTCTTAGGGTGCTTCTTGCACTTCTTAGTGTGCTTCTTGCACTTCTTAGGGTGCTTCTTGCACTTCTTAGGGTGCTTCTTGCACTTCTTAGTGTGCTTCTTGCACTTCTTAGGGTGCTTCTTGCACTTCTTAGTGTGCTTCTTGCACTTCTTAGTGTGCTTCTTGCACTTCTTAGGGTGCTTCTTGCACTTCTTAGTGTGCTTCTTGCACTTCTTAGTGTGCTTCTTGCACTTCTTAGTGTGCTTCTTGCACTTCTTAGGGTGCTTCTTGCACTTCTTAGGGTGCTTCTTGCACTTCTTAGGGTGCTTCTTGCACTTCTTAGTGTGCTTCTTGCACTTCTTAGGGTGCTTCTTGCACTTCTTAGTGTGCTTCTTGCACTTCTTAGTGTGCTTCTTGCACTTCTTAGGGTGCTTCTTGCACTTCTTAGTGTGCTTCTTGCACTTCTTAGTGTGCTTCTTGCACTTCTTAGGGTGCTTCTTGCACTTCTTAGTGTGCTTCTTGCACTTCTTAGTGTGCTTCTTGCACTTCTTAGTGTGCTTCTTGCACTTCTTAGGGTGCTTCTTGCACTTCTTAGGGTGCTTCTTGCACTTCTTAGGGTGCTTCTTGCACTTCTTAGTGTGCTTCTTGCACTTCTTAGGGTGCTTCTTGCACTTCTTAGTGTGCTTCTTGCACTTCTTAGTGTGCTTCTTGCACTTCTTAGGGTGCTTCTTGCACTTCTTAGTGTGCTTCTTGCACTTCTTAGTGTGCTTCTTGCACTTCTTAGGGTGCTTCTTGCACTTCTTAGGGTGCTTCTTGCACTTCTTAGTGTGCTTCTTGCACTTCTTAGGGTGCTTCTTGCACTTCTTAGGGTGCTTCTTGCACTTCTTAGGGTGCTTCTTGCACTTCTTAGGGTGCTTCTTGCACTTCTTAGTGTGCTTCTTGCACTTCTTAGTGTGCTTCTTGCACTTCTTAGTGTGCTTCTTGCACTTCTTAGGGTGCTTCTTGCACTTCTTAGGGTGCTTCTTGCACTTCTTAGTGTGCTTCTTGCACTTCTTAGTGTGCTTCTTGCACTTCTTAGGGTGCTTCTTGCACTTCTTAGTGTGCTTCTTGCACTTCTTAGTGTGCTTCTTGCACTTCTTAGGGTGCTTCTTGCACTTCTTAGTGTGCTTCTTGCACTTCTTAGGGTGCTTCTTGCACTTCTTAGGGTGCTTCTTGCACTTCTTAGGGTGCTTCTTGCACTTCTTAGTGTGCTTCTTGCACTTCTTAGGGTGCTTCTTGCACTTCTTAGTGTGCTTCTTGCACTTCTTAGTGTGCTTCTTGCACTTCTTAGTGTGCTTCTTGCACTTCTTAGTGTGCTTCTTGCACTTCTTAGTGTGCTTCTTCCACTTCTTAGGGTGCTTCTTGCACTTCTTAGTGTGCTTCTTGCACTTCTTAGGGTGCTTCTTGCACTTCTTAGTGTGCTTCTTGCACTTCTTAGGGTGCTTCTTGCACTTCTTAGGGTGCTTCTTGCACTTCTTAGTGTGCTTCTTGCACTTCTTAGTGTGCTTCTTGCACTTCTTAGGGTGCTTCTTGCACTTCTTAGGGTGCTTCTTGCACTTCTTAGTGTGCTTCTTGCACTTCTTAGGGTGCTTCTTGCACTTAGGGTGCTTCTTGCACTTCTTAGTGTGCTTCTTGCACTTCTTAGTGTGCTTCTTGCACTTCTTAGGGTGCTTCTTGCACTTCTTAGGGTGCTTCTTGCACTTCTTAGTGTGCTTCTTGCACTTCTTAGTGTGCTTCTTGCACTTCTTAGGGTGCTTCTTGCACTTCTTAGGGTGCTTCTTGCACTTCTTAGGGTGCCTTCTTGCACTTCTTAGTGTGCTTCTTGCACTTCTTAGTGTGCTTCTTGCACTTCTTAGTGTGCTTCTTGCACTTCTTAGTGTGCTTCTCGCACTTCTTAGTGTGCTTCTCGCACTTCTTAGTGTGCTTCTCGCACTTCTTAGGGTGCTTCTCGCACTTCTTAGGGTGCTTCTCGCACTTCTTAGTGTGCTTCTCGCACTTCTTAGTGTGCTTCTCGCACTTCTTAGTGTGCTTCTCGCACTTCTTAGGGTGCTTCTCGCACTTCTTAGGGTGCTTCTCGCACTTCTTAGGGTGCTTCTCGCACTTCTTAGTGTGCTTCTTGCACTTCTTAGTGTGCTTCTTGCACTTCTTAGGGTGCTTCTTGCACTTCTTAGTGTGCTTCTTGCACTTCTTAGGGTGCTTCTTGCACTTCTTAGTGTGCTTCTTGCACTTCTTAGTGTGCTTCTTGCACTTCTTAGGGTGCTTCTTGCACTTCTTAGTGTGCTTCTTGCACTTCTTAGGGTGCTTCTTGCACTTCTTAGTGTGCTTCTTGCACTTCTTAGGGTGCTTCTTGCACTTCTTAGGGTGCTTCTTGCACTTCTTAGGGTGCTTCTTGCACTTCTTAGTGTGCTTCTTGCACTTCTTAGGGTGCTTCTTGCACTTTTCTTGCACTTCTTAGGGTGCTTCTTGATAATAATATGATGTTTGACATGATGGTGTTGGTGATAAAAAGATGATAATAATATGATGTTTGACATGATGGTGTAGGTGATAAAAAGCTGATAATAATATGATGTTTGACATGATGGTGTTGGTGCTAAAAAGCTGATAATAATATGATGTTTGACATGATGGTGTTGGTGCTAAAAAGCTGATAATAGTATGATGTTTGATATGATGGTGTTGGTGCTAAAAAGATGATAATAATATGATGTTTGACATGATGGTGTTGGTGATAAAAAGCTGATAATAATATGATGTTTGACATGCTGGTAGTGGTGATAAAAAGCTGATAATAATATGATGTTTGACATGATGGTGTGGGTGATAAAAAGCTGATAATAATATGATGTTTGACATGATGGTGTTGGTGATAAAAAGCTGATAATAATATGATGTTTGACATGATGGTGTTGGTGATAAAAAGCTGATAATAATATGATGTTTGACATGATGGTGTTGGTGATAAAAAAAGCTGATAATAATATGATGTTTGACATGATGGTGTTGGTGATAAAAAGCTGATAATAATATGATGTTTGACATGATGGTGTTGGTGATAAAAATCTGATAATAATATGATGTTTGACATGATGGTGTGGGTGATAAAAAGCTGATAATAATATGATGTTTGACATGATGGTGTTGGTGATAAAAAGCTGATGTTTGACATGATGGTGTTGGTGATAAAAAGCTGATAATAATATTATGTTTGACATGATGGTGTTGGTGATAAAAATCTGATAATAACATGATGTTTGACATGATGGTGTTGGTGATAAAAATCTGATAATAACATGATGTTTGACATGATGGTGTTGGTGATAAAAAAGCTGATAATAATATGATGTTTGACATGATAGTGTTGGTGATAAAAAGCTGATAATAATATGATGTTTGACATGATGGTGTGGGTGATAAAAAGCTGATAATAATATGATGTTTGACATGATGGTGTTGGTGATAAAAAGCTGATAATAATATGATGTTTGACATGATGGTGTTGGTGATAAAAAGCTGATAATAATATGATGTTTGACATGATGATGTTGGTGATAAAAAGCTGATAATAATATGATGTTTGACATGATGATGTTGGTGATAAAAAGCTGATAATAATATGATGTTTGACATGATGATGTTGGTGATAAAAAGCTGATAATAATATGATGTTTGACATGATGTGTTTGTGATAAAAAGCTGATAATAATATGATGTTTGACATGATGTGTTGGTGATAAAAAGCTGATAATAACATGATGTTTGACATGACGGTGTTGGTGATAAAAAGCTGATAATAATATGATGTTTGACATGATGGTGTTGGTGATAAAAAGCTGATAATAATATGATGTTTGACATGATGGTGTTGGTGATAAAAAGCTGATAATAATATGATGTTTGACATGATGGTGTTGGTGATAAAAAAAGCTGATAATAATATGATGTTTGACATGATGGTGTTGGTGATAAAAAGCTGATAATAATATGATGTTTGACATGATGGTGTTGGTGATAAAAATCTGATAATAATATGATGTTTGACATGATGGTGTGGGTGATAAAAAGCTGATAATAATATGATGTTTGACATGATGGTGTTGGTGATAAAAAGCTGATGTTTGACATGATGGTGTTGGTGATAAAAAGCTGATAATAATATTATGTTTGACATGATGGTGTTGGTGATAAAAATCTGATAATAACATGATGTTTGACATGATGGTGTTGGTGATAAAAATCTGATAATAACATGATGTTTGACATGATGGTGTTGGTGATAAAAAAGCTGATAATAATATGATGTTTGACATGATAGTGTTGGTGATAAAAAGCTGATAATAATATGATGTTTGACATGATGGTGTGGGTGATAAAAAGCTGATAATAATATGATGTTTGACATGATGGTGTTGGTGATAAAAAGCTGATAATAATATGATGTTTGACATGATGGTGTTGGTGCTAAAAAGCTGATAATAATATGATGTTTGACATGATGGTGTTGGTGATAAAAAGCTGATAATAATATGATGTTTGACATGATGGTGTTGGTGATAAAAAGCTGATAATAATATGATGTTTGACATGATGGTGTTGGTGATAAAAAGCTGATAATAATATGATGTTTGACATGATGGTGTTGGTGATAAAAAGCTGATAATAATATGATGTTTGACATGACGGTGTTGGTGATAAAAAGCTGATAATAATATGATGTTTGACATGATGGTGTTGGTGATAAAAAGCTGATAATAATATGATGTTTGACACGATGGTGTTGGTGTGAAGTCAGAGTGAGAGAAGACAAGTTAGAAGTTGGTGTGAAGTCAGAGTGAGAGAAGACAAGTTAGAAGTTGGTTTGAAGTCAGAGTGAGAGAAGACAAGTTAGAAGTTGGTATGAAGTCAGAGTGAGAGAAGACAAGTTAGAAGTTGGTGTGAAGTCAGAGTGAGAGAAGACAAGTTAGAAGTTGGTGTGAAGTCAGAGTGAGAGAAGACAAGTTAGAAGTTGGTGTGAAGTCAGAGTGAGAGAAGACAAGTTAGAAGTTGGTTTGAAGTCAGAGTGAGAGAAGACAAGTTAGAAGTTGGTGTGAAGTCAGAGTGAGAGAAGACAAGTTAGAAGTTGGTGTGAAGTCAGAGTGAGAGAAGACAAGTTAGAAGTTGGTGTGAAGTCAGAGTGAGAGAAGACAAGTTGGTGTGAAGTCAGAGTGAGAGAAGACAAGTTGGTGTGAAGTCAGAGTGAGAGAAGACAAGTTGGTTTGAAGTCAGAGTGAGAGAAGACAAGTTGGTGTGAAGTCAGAGTGAGAGAAGACAAGTTGGTTTGAAGTCAGAGTGAGAGAAGACAAGTTAGAAGTTGGTTTGAAGTCAGAGTGAGAGAAGACAAGTTGGTGTGAAGTCAGAGTGAGAGAAGACAAGTTGGTTTGAAGTCAGAGTGAGAGAAGACAAGTTAGAAGTTGGTTTGAAGTCAGAGTGAGAGAAGACAAGTTAGAAGTTGGTGTGAAGTCAGAGTGAGAGAAGACAAGTTAGAAGTTGGTGTGAAGTCAGAGTGAGAGAAGACAAGTTAGAAGTTGGTGTGAAGTCAGAGTGAGAGAAGACAAGTTAGAAGTTGGTGTGAAGTCAGAGTGAGAGAAGACAAGTTGGT
>NC_084565.2:44212500-44217500 GCF_033978685.3 Nerophis lumbriciformis
TGTGGAAACCCTCCTGGCGGCGTGTTCGGCGGTGACGTCACCGAGGAAGAAGAAGACGACCTCCGGGCGATGTCTTCGACGTGCTTAATGACAGCAATTACCCTGCAGACACGACAGGTTAGCGAGGGCGATGACAGACAGGCGTGTCAAATATGTCGCCGCGTGTTTGATGTTTGGTTGTCGTGCACTTTCCACGCCACGCTTATACCGCCGTCAACGGTCGCCATCTTAGCTACCAGCAGGTTGTAAATGACTAGAAGTCTTATGCACTTTGACATCGCTAGCCATGTTTCTTGTCAAATAAATCTATTAAAAAAAAAAAAAAATTTAAAAAAAAGGGGCGGGACTAACTCCAGTGGTTGCAAATCCCAATTAAAGAAGAAGTACCGGTATCATTGATAATTTACAACATCAATTCAGTTCCCAGGCAGCAGCAAGCAGACCATCAAAGGCTCCTTTAATTAGCCTGCTTAATTGGTCAGTGAGTACACTATGTGACATGACACACCTTGTCTGTCTGTGTGTGTGTGTGTGTGTGTGTGTGTGTGTGTGTGTGTGTGTGTGTCATTACACAGAAATGTACCGGCAAATGTGTCATGCACACGCGGCCGATCCAGGTTGAGGAGTTTTGGTATCGTCTCAATCGGCACACTTTCATACTTAACGGCGTCGGTGCGTTCACTTAGTCCAGGGGTCGGCAACCTTTACCACTCAAAGAGCCATTTTGACCCGTTTCCACCAATGAAAGAAAACAATGGGAGCCACAAAACTCTTTTGAAATTTAAAATGAAATAACACTACATACAAAGTTTTTTTTTTTGCTTTGTGCTATGTATAAACCAGGGGTCTCAGCAGAGGTGGGACCAAGTCATTGTTTTGCAAGTCACAAGTAAGTCTCAAGTCTTTGCCCTCAAGTCCGAGTCAAGACAGGCAAGCCCCGAGTCAAGTCCAAAGTCAAGACTGGAAAGTCTCAAGTCAAGTCCTAAGTCCTGCATTTTGAGTTTCGAGTCCTTTCAAGTCCTTTTAACCACAGACTAATATATTAACACAGATTGTGTATGCTTTTCAAACGCTGTATTTATTTATTAAAACAAGTGCATTTTAAATTGCAGGAAAGAAAATTGTGCTGACATTGCACTTTATAATAGCACTATTAACCAGTCATTTTAAACATTAACTCATTCCTTTACAGAACAAACACATTGAAAAATAAAGTGCAAATGTACTTATTTGTACAAAAGTGTTAACATTGAAAAAACATGACATATACGTGAACATAACAAAAAAGTTGTACTTTTTATATGTCAGGGCCCTATGCTGCATTGCATTTGCAAAAGACCAAATTAGCCAAGAGTCTGTCAGTCATTTGTGCACGATGGGGGCGTAGTATGATGCCACCCTGGCTGAAAACTCGCTCCACTGGAGCACTGGAGGCAGGCACTGCCAAGACTCTCATGGCCACTCGGAACAGTGAAGGAAGAGTCTTCATGTTCAATGCCCAGAACAAAAGGGGGGAGAGAGTTGTTTTGGGTTGGTGCACTACTTGTAAGTGTATCTTGTGTTTTTTATGTTGATTTAATTAAAAAAAGAGGGAAAAAAAAAATTATTTTTTGTGCGGCCCGATACCAATCGATCCACGGACCAGTACCGGGCCGCGGCCCGGTGGTTGGGGACCACTGAGGTAAACAACCAACAGTATGTCAGAAAGCTAGCTAAAACGGTGCACATATTCATAATATAGTATACATTTTAACTGACCTTTATTTGACTATTTTTGTCTTTTTTTAGGTGGCTAAAATACGCGGTGCTGCTGACCGCCGTCTAACGTTACGTGTGATATATTGACTAACGTAACCCTGCTTAAAAAAAATCACTGAACAAAAAGTATGAATAAGGTAGTGAACTGCAACAGATTCCCGTGTTTGCAATAACGTTATAACGTTAGCAGTGAGTTTACAGCCTCACTGATTTAACTACACAGCAAATAAAAGTCACGTTACTTAGCCAATAAACGTTATCTTACATTCAAAACTTACCGTTCTTTGTGCAACTTCAAATGCCGGACGAAGTTGGAAGTTGTTGCCTCTCCATCAGTCATTTTGGAACCGCATGTGTTGCATACTGCAAACCGTTTTGTGTTGACCACCTCGTAATTTTTATACCCAAACGAAATTATTTTAGGTATCATTTTTTGTTCACTGGCGTGTGGTTTGGACATGTCTTCTTCCTTGGTTGTCCTGCAATTTGATTGGATGAATGCTGTGTGATGAAAACAAAGTAGATGTAATTTGATTGGCTGTTGTACTGAGAGCACACCAGCTGACACACGCAACGCTGATAGACAAGTACACAATGAAAAATACGGAGCGCTCCCGAATAACTTTTTCATCTTTGGGTTTTGGGGAAAGTAGCAAGTCATGTCAAGTCATGTCAATTCAAAAGGCTCAAGTCCAAGTGAAGTCACAAGTCATTGATGTTAAAGTCTAAGTCGAGTTGCAAGTCTTTTTACATTTTGTCAAGTCGAGTCTAAAGTCATCAAATTCATGACTCGAGTCTGACTCGAGTCCAAGTCATGTGACTCGAGTCCACACCTCTGGGTCTCAGACACGCGGCCCGCACCTTAATATGGAAATGTAATGTTAGTGCGGCCCGCAAGTTTTATATGAAGGGCACTTGACAGCGTCACACTTGCCAACCCTCCCGATTTTTCCCGTGGACTCCCGAATTTCAGGGAAACTATTCTCTCGAATGTATGCTGATTTTCACCCAAACAACAATAATAAGGGCGTGCCGTGATGTCACTACCTTTAGTGCCCTCTACAGCTTGCCAGCCCAGTTACATGTTATATGAGGCTTCTGCAGACACACATAAGTGAATTCAACGCATACTTGGTCAACAGCCATACAGATCACACTGAGGGTGGCGATATAAACAACTTTAACACTCTTACTAATAATGCGCCACACTGTGAACCCACACCAAACAAGAATGACAAACACATTTCGGAAGAACATCCGCACCGTAACACAACAGAACAAATACCCAGAATCCCATGCATCCTTAACTCTTCCGGGCTACTTTATACACCCCCCGCTACCACCAAAGCCCGCCACCCCAACCATCAACAACACCCCCCCCCCCCCCCACCCACCCCCCGTGCGTAGATTGAGGTGGGCGGGGTTTGGTGGTAGCAGCATACCTGCCAACTTTTGAAATTAGAAAAACCTAGTAGCCAGGGTCCAGGGGCCGTAGGTCCAGGACAAAGTCCTGGTGGGGGGTTCATCCGACGCAAAATGATTATTAGCATTCAGACAGGTTAAAATGTTGCTAAAACCATCACTTTTCTATCAGTCACAGTGACTTTTCAAAACAAAAATATTACAGCAAAAATCATATGGGTTGATTGACATGTTTATTCTGTAAGCTAACTTCAATAGTAAATTATTTTGACAGTTAATGCCAGTTATCCTGTCAACCTTTCACAAGACTTCAATTTGTTCATTGAAAGTATAAACACTTTTTACAGTAAACAAATGGTAAAACAGTACTAAACAATTCCATTGGTGTCATTATTAACTTTCTGTCCAAGCTTGTATAATCTACTGCCTTGTTCAATTGTAAAAAATATTCTGTGCCTAAAATTCACATTTCTATCACAATTATCATACTGTAAACATGGTAAGCTAACTTCATTAAAATTAATAGTCCTGTCAATAGCATGGAATTACAATTCAAATGTAGTTTTTTTTGTAAGCCTTTCAAAAGAATTCAAAATATGAAAAATTAATGAAAATTAATTGAAGCCATCAGACACTTGAAAAGTGGCACATCACATCTCTAATGTAATCATTTGAACTTTTCAACAGAAATAGCACTGCAAAAATATTAAGGACATACTTCTGTATTTTGGTAGTTATGCTGTCAACATTTAACAAGATTTCTTCAACTTGGACTTGAAAGCATAAATAGTATAAACACTTTTAACAGTATAACAGTACTAAACAATTCCGATAGATAACATTGGTGTCATTACCTTTTTGTGGCTAAAATCCAAATTTATTCTATCAGATTGATCATACTGCAAAAATGATATGGTAACTTTATAAGTTTACTTGAAGTGGCATAAAACACTGAAAGTGATTGTTCCTATAACCCCTTTGTTTTAAATGTTGTATGCCACTTCAAGTTGTCAAAGACGTGCTGTGAAATACAGCCGACAGGATTGCGCACCAAACACGAAGCAAGGCCAAAGCTCATGCATGGTGCAGGAGAACAAAGGACTTCTTTCATTTAAGGTTTGTGATAAACCATCAAACTCATTCGTTAAAAGGACTCTATAGTAATATAAAGCGAGTTTTTCTGGACATTATCATACAAGAAAAGTTTATTTTTGGGACCGCGATCACCGCGTAATGATTTTTAAAGGTTGCATTACAAACATTTAACTGTCCCATGTGATCAGCCAGTGCGATTGGAAGTCCATGCTCAATTATTGCCTCCGTAAATAAAACTTCGGCATTTATCACATCCAAAGAATCTGTTTGGGCGACGAAAAACGTTGAAAGTTTTCCACTTGTATCGCTAGCAACGGCATTAGACTTGTGTTTTTTTGTCCCAACGTGGTCTTTTACATGGCTAATTCCTCCGTGTCCGATCGAAAAATCTTGTCTGCACAAGGTGCAATTCGCGTAGTTTTCACCCTTTTTGGAACGGATAATTATTCCCGGATAGGCTTTTGAATATTCTTCACGGAATGACTGCACTTTTCTTTTCGGTTTAAGACTCGTTTGCGATTTTTCTCCAGCTGATTCCATGATCGTTCGCTCGTTTGGAAACAATGGCAACTGGTGCCTCGTGCTTGGCAGCGGTGCTATAAATAGCCTCGCGCATGGCATTCGGAATGGCTCGATAGGAAGTTACGGGAAGCAGTGTCGATTGTCATTGTTGTTACGCGATTTCGTGAATAAAATTAAAAAAAAATAAAAATTTTTAATTAATG
>NC_084565.2:44222500-44237500 GCF_033978685.3 Nerophis lumbriciformis
CTTGCCATATTTTTTTGTACATTTTAGTTTAAAAAAAAAACTACTAATAAATGCATTAAATAAATGGTGTAATAATAGTATTCACTCTGGGGCCAAACATAACTGCGATGTATTATTATGTCTACTGTATATTTACAGTAATATACAGCTGAAATTATTGCAACTTGCCATATTTTTTTTACATTTTAGTTTAAAAAAAAAACTACTAATAAATGCATTAAATAAATGGTGTAATAATAGTATTCACTCTGGGGCCAAACATAACTGCGATGTATTATTATGTCTACTGTATATTTACAGTAATATACAGCTGAAATTATTGCAACTTGCCATATTTTTTTTACATTTTAGTTTAAAAAAAAAACTACTAATAAATGCATTAAATAAATGGTGTAATAATAGTATTCACTCTGGGGCCAAACATAACTGCGATGTATTATTATGTCTACTGTATATTTACAGTAATATACAGCTGAAATTATTGCAACTTGCCATATTTTTTTTTTTACATTTTAGTTAAAAAAAAAACAACTAATAAAATGCATTAAAAAAATGGTGTAATAATAGTATTCACTCTGGGGCCAAACATAACTGCGATGTATTATTATGTCTACTGTATATTTACAGTAATATATAGCTGAAATTATTGCAACTTGCCATATTTTTTTTTACCTTAAAGTTAAAAAAAAACTACTAATAAAATGCATTAAATAAATGGTGTAATAATAGTATTCACTCTGGGGCCAAACATAACTGCGATGTATTATTATGTCTACTGTATATTTACAGTAATATACAGCTGAAATTATTGCAACTTGCCATATTTTTTTTTTTACATTTTAGTTTAAAAAAAACTACTAATAAAATGCATTAAAAAAATGGTGTAATAATAGTATTCACATAACTGCGATGTATTATTATGTCTTGTACAAACTCCTTGTCAATAAAGTTCCTTTTTTGAGCAGAAAAAAAATGACAAAAGTTGATAAAATGACAAAAAAAAGGGACATTTTTTCCCTTTGTGGAGAAGTTTGAATGGGCGAGATTTAGAGGGCGTGTTTGCGCGGAGAGGGGCGTGTCCTGTAGTGAGTGGGCGTGTCCTGTAGTGAGTGGGCGTGTCCTGTAGTGAGTGGGCGTGTCCGAGGCGCAGCAGGACTTTAAAGCGTCTGACATGGAACATTTCACCACATTCCCCCACCGACTCTTCAGCCTCCTCTTACCCCGGAGAAGAGGCACCTATCCCCGGCGCACATCAGCACGACAGGTCGGTGACACATGGCGGCCAGCGGGACGATCCTGCCGTCCTTCTCCACCTTCGCCCTGCAGAAGGAAGTAAGTAATGACACCTCCCGCCCCGTCAAATCCTTCTTGACGTTGTCCGCCTCGCCTAACTCGCGCTTTCCGCTGCAGGTGTGGCGGGACCAGGTGAGCTGCGGGCTCCAGAAAGACGACGAGGACCTGGACACGTTCCTGGACCTGGACTTTATCCTGGCGCACAGCGTCATGAGCGCGGACGGAGCCGGGGTTGACTCGTACCGGACTCAGGACCAGCCCGGGTACCTGCACCAGGACGTCTACGCGTCCGTTCCGGACTTGAGCGCCGCGCCGCCGCCGCCGCCGTACAGCAGCCTGATGGCGGAGCTTCTCCGCCCCGACGCGGACGTCTGCGGCTTCGGCTTCCTGGTCGGCGCCTGCCCGCAGGACTTATTCCCCGCGTGCGTCAAGGTGGAGCCCCCCTGCGCGGACTCGTACGGCCCGGTGCTGGGGGTGGTGCCGCACACCTGCAGCAAGGTGAAGCAGGAGGGCGGCGCCACGTGCATGCGAGCCTGGGACGCGCAGCCGCGCCTGGCCAGCTCCCCGCAGGGCAGCCTGACGCCCCCCCTCAGCCCGGACCACCACGCCCGCGCCTGCACGCTCACCTTCCCGCAGGGCTTCAACCATCACCACCACCATCATCCATCCTTCCAGCTGCAGTTCGACCCCCGCCACCACTTCCCCGCCATGTTCGCGGAGGACGTGCACGCGCAGCTGCAGCAGACTTCCGGCACGCGCGTGCTGCTCACGCCGCCGTCCTCCCCGCTGGACAACAACAAGCCGCGGCGGGGGCGGCGCTCCTGGCCCCGGAAGCGCGCGGCCTCGCACACCTGCACGTTCGCGGGCTGCGAGAAGACGTACACCAAGAGCTCGCACCTCAAGGCGCACCTGCGCACGCACACAGGTAAAAGCTCGTGCACGTTGCCTCTGTTTATGTGTGTGTGTGTGTGACGTCACTCACCTCCGTGTTTTCCCACCCTCCTCGCAGGTGAGAAGCCTTACCACTGCACGTGGGAGGGATGCGGGTGGAAGTTCGCGCGCTCCGACGAGCTGACGCGTCACTTCCGGAAGCACACCGGACACCGGCCCTTCCAGTGTCACCTGTGCGAGCGCGCCTTCTCCAGGTCGGACCACCTGGCCCTGCACATGAAGAGACACATGTGAGGGGGGCGGGGGGCGTGGCCACCAGGTGGGGGGCGTGGCTCGCGAACGAACAATGCGGGAAAAAAGGAGCAAGAATGTAGCTGGTTCTACTGCAGCGTCATGGCGGGAACATGCACCTGTCCAGACAACGTTTTTTTTCCCCGCCAAAACTGCTGCAAACCTTTGATAGAATGTAAAGAGATTATTTTATTGTACATAATAAACTATAAGACACCATCGTCATGTCTCCTGTGTGTGTGTGTGTGTGTGTGTGTGTGTGTGCTCACCTCTGACCCCGCCCACTGGTCACATGACTAATGTCGTAACCACGTGGCTCGCCTCCTCCCTACAATATGTAAACATGGTGATGACGTCACACGCGAGGACCCCCCCAGCCGAAAAGAGGAAGTGGTCCCGCGCGTTCACTCGGGCGAGGACAGATACTCGTCGCCATGGCAACCCGCAAGCCCCGAACTGCAGCTTCCTGTCAATCACGCGAGACCTTTGACCTGCTATTGTTCGTGACTAATCGTCGTCTTTTAGGTCAGGCAAAAACTATGGAATACTGTTTGTGTGAGGACAGCGCCCTCTGCTGGCCTGGCAGAACACTTGACAGGAACTTTCTGGATAAACTACAAAAAGCAGTGAATGGTAAATAAAAAGAGAATACAACAAATCCTTTTCAACTTATATTCAATTGAATAGACTGCAAAGACAAGATATTTCATGTTCACACTGAGAAACTTTTGTTATTTTTTTTGCAAATAATCATGAACTTAGAATTGAATGGCAGCAACACATTGCAAAAAAAAGGCATTTTTACCAGTGTGTTACCGTATTTTCCGCACTATTAGCCGCACCTAAAAACCACAAATTTACTCAAAAGCTAACAGTGCGGCTTATAACCCGGTGCGCTTTATATATGGATTAATATTAAGATTCATTTTCATAAAGTTTCGGTCTCGCAACTACGGTAAACAGCCGCCATCTTTTTTTCCCCGTAGAAGAGGAAGTGCTTCTTCTTCTACGCAAGCAACCGCCAAGGTAAGCACCCGCCCCCATAGAACAGGAAGCGCTTCTTCTTCTACTGTAAGCAACCACCCGCCCCCGTAGAAGAAGAAGAAGGGCGCGGATATTACGTTTCATTTCCTTTGTGTGTTTACATCTGTAAAGACCACAAAATGGCTCCTACTAAGCCACAGGTTTCCGGTTCATGAAAAGACGCAATCTCTCCATCCGCACACGGACTACTATTTCACAGCAACTGCCTAAAGACTTTCAAGAAAAGCTGGCTACTTTCCGTGCATATTGTAAAAACAAGATAGCTGAAAAAAAGATCCGGCCAGAGAACATTATCAACATGGACGAGGTTCCACTGACTTTTGATATTCCTGTGAACCGCACTGTGGATACAACGGGAGCACGTACGGTGAATATTCGCACCACAGGGAATGAGAAGTCATCCTTCACTGTGGTTCTAGCTTGCCATGCTAATGGCCAGAAACTTCCACCCATGGTGATATTCAAAAGGAAGACCTTGCCAAAAGAGACCTTTCCAGCCGGCGTCATCATAAAAGCTAACTCGAAGGGATGGATGGATGAAGAAAAGATGAGCGAGTGGTTAAGGTAAGTTTAAGTTTACGCGAAGAGGCCGGGTGGCTTTTTTCACGCAGCTCCGTCCATGTTGATATACGACTCCATGCGCGCCCACATCACGCTGGTTTTTAATATATTATTAAAGTTTGACTGACCTATCTGACTGTTTTTTTGACATTCCTTTAGCGCAGTTAGATGCGGCTTACAACACGGGGCGGCTTATAGGTGGACAAAGTTTTGAAATATGCCGTTCATTGAAGGCGCGGCTTATAACCCAGGGCGCCTTATGGTGCGGAAAATACGGTACATGGCCTTTCCTTTTCACAACACTCAGTAAAGGTTTGGGAACTGAGGAGACACATTTTTGAAGTGGAATTCTTTCCCATTCTTGCTTGATGTACAGCTTAAGTTGTTCAACAGTCTCCCTTCTCTTATTTTAGCCTTCACACATTTTCAATGTCTGGACTACAGGCAGGCCAGTCTAGTACCCGCACTCTTTTACTATGAAGCCACGCTGTTGTAACACCTGGCTTGCTGAAATAATTCAATGGGAATTTCCTGGAAATTGGGGAATTTCGGGATTTTTTAAAAATATAGATAATAGCACGATTGTCCAAGATGATATGAGTAAGTTGGTGTTGGTATTTTTGAATCGGTTGAGAAAATACTATTTCAGAATTCCAGGAGTTTCGTGAAAACTGGGAATTTGTATGAAAACATTTGGAAAATGGCAGTTTGATCGTCCAGGATGAGTGGAAGGTGTTGAACGTGGAACGGCTCGAATCGAGTGAGAAATGTGGGAATTGGCCCCATTCATTTTCAATGGGTAAAATATCCAGGGAAACCGGGAATTTGGGAAAATGTCTTTGCCTACAATATTTAGGGTGAGTAGAGTGTGTGGATGGTTGAAAGGTTTGAAACGGGTAGAAAATGGCGCGAAAATGTGACAGATTTGGCAGTTGTAGAACTTTGGAAATGTCCATTCATTTCAATGGGAATTTCCTGGAAATTTGGGTAATTTTTAAAAATATATATAATAGCACGATTATCAAAGATGATATGAGTGGGTTGGTGTTGGTAT
The DNA here is from genome assembly GCF_033978685.3 of Nerophis lumbriciformis. Lineage (NCBI taxonomy): Eukaryota > Metazoa > Chordata > Actinopteri > Syngnathiformes > Syngnathidae > Nerophis > Nerophis lumbriciformis. The sequence goes on from NC_084565.2 coordinate 44,227,635, forward strand.
TTTTTAATTGGTTGAGAAATGTTGACAAAGTAACTTTTTGTAATTGAGAATTGCTATTTCAGAATTCTAGGAGTTTCGTGAAAACTGGGAATTTGTATGAAAAAAAATTGGAAAATGGCAGTTTGATCGTCCAGGATGAGTGGAAGGTCTTGAAAGTGGAACGGCTCGAATCGAGTGAGAAATGTGGGAATTGTGCAAGTTTGAAAATTGGCCCCATTCATTTTCAATGGGTAAAATGTCCGGGTAAATACGGGAATTTGGGAAAATATATTTGCCTACAATATCCAGGGTGAGTAGAGTGTGTGGATGGTTGAAAGGTTTGAAACGGGTAGAAAATGACATGAAAATGTGACAAATTTGGGAGTTGTAGAACTTTGAAAATGTCCTTTCATTTCAATGGGAATTTCCTGGAAATTTGGGAATTTAAAAAAATATAGATAACACAATTGTCAAAGATGATATGAGTGGAATGGTGGAACGGTTCGAATCGAGTGAGAAATGTGGGAATTGTGCAAGTTTGAAAATTGGCCCCATTCATTTTCAATGGGTAAAATATCCAGGGAAACCGGGAATTTGGGAACATTTCTTTGCCTACAATATCCAGGGTGAGTAGAGTGTGTGGATGGTTGAAAGGTTTGAAACGGATAGAAAACGACGCGAAAATTTGGCAAATTTGGGAGTTGTAGAACTTTGGAAATGTCCATTCATTTCAATTGGAATTTCCTGGAAATTGGGGAATTCCTGAAATTAAAAAATATTTATATAATAGCACGATTATCAAAGATGATATGAGTGGGTTGGTGTTGGTATTTTTGAATCGGTTGAGAAATGTTGACGAAGTAACATTTTTGTAATTGAGAATTGCTATTTCAGAATTCCAGGAATTTCGTGAAAACTGGGAATTTGTATGAAAAAAATTGGAAAATGGCAGTTTGATCGTCCAGGATGAGTGGAAGGTCTTGAACGTGGAACGGTTCAAATCGAGTGAGAAATGTGGGAATTGTGCAAGTTTGAAAATTGGCCCCATTCATTTTCAATGGGTAAAATATCCAGGGAAACTGGGAATTTGGGAACATTTCTTTGCCTACAATATCCAGGGTGAGTAGAGTGTGTGGATGGTTGAAAGGTTTGAAACGGGTAGAAAACGACGCGAAAATTTGGCAAATTTGGGAGTTGTAGAACTTTGGAAATGTCCATTCATTTCAATGGGAATTTCCTGGAAATTGGGGAATTTCCTGGAAATTGGGGAATTTCTGAAATTAAAAAATATATATATAATAGCACGATTATCAAAGATGATATGAGTGGGTTAGTGTTGGTATTTTTGAATCGGTTGAGAAATGTTGACGAAGTAACATTTTTGTAATTGAGAATTGCTATTTCAGAATTCCAGGAATTTCGTGAAAACTGGGAATTTGTATGAAAAAAATTGGAAAATGGCAGTTTGATCGTCCAGGATGAGTGGAAGGTCTTGAAAGTGGAACGGCTCAAATCGAGTGAGAAATGTGGGAATTGTGCAAGTTTGAAAATTGGCCCCATTCATTTTCAATGGGTAAAATGTCCGGGTAAATACGGGAATTTGGGAAAATAGCTTTGCCTACAATATCCAGGGTGAGTAGAGTGTGTGGATGGTTGAAAGGTTTGAAACGGGTAGAAAATGACATGAAAATGTGACAAATTTGGGAGTTGTAGAACTTTGGAAATGTCCATTCATTTCAATGGGAATTTCCTGGAAATTTGGGATTTAAAAAAAAATATAGATAACACAATTGTCAAAGATGATATGAGTGGAATGGTGGAACGGTTCGAATCGAGTGAGAAATGTGAGAATTGTGCAAGTTTGAAAATTGGCCCCATTCATTTTCAATGGGTAAAATATCCAGGGAAACCGGGAATTTGGGAAAATGTCTTTGCCTACAATATCCAGGGTGAGTAGAGTGTGTGGATGGTTGAAAGGTTTGAAACGGGTAGAAAATGGCGCGAAAATGTGACAGATTTGGGAGTTGTAGAACTTTGGAAATGTCCATTCATTTCAATGGGAATTTCCTGGAAATTTGGGATTTAAAAAAAATATATAGATAACACAATTGTCAAAGATGATATGAGTGGAATGGTGGAACGGTTCGAATCGAGTGAGAAATGTGGGAACTGTGCAAGTTTGAAAATTGTCCCCATTCATTTTCAATGGGTAAAATGTCCGGGTAAATACGGGAATTTGGGAAAATGTCTTTGCCTACAATATCCAGGGTGAGTAGAGTGTGTGGATGATTGAAAGGTTTGAAACGGGTAGAAAACGACGCGAAAATTTGTCAAATTTGGGAGTTGTAGAACTTTGGAAATGTCCATTCATTTCAATGGGAATTTCCTGGAAATTGGGGAATTTCCTGGAAATTGGGGAATTTCCTGGAAATTGGGGAATTTCTGAAATAAAAAAAAAATATATATATAATAGCACGATTATCAAAGATGATATGAGTGGGTTGGTGTTGGTATTTTTGAATCGGTTGAGAAATGTTGACGAAGTAATATTTTGTAATTGAGAAATGCTATTTCAGAATTCCAGGAATTTCGTGAAAACTGGGAATTTGTATGAAAAAAAATTGGAAAATGGCAGTTTGATCGTCCAGGATGAGTGGGAGGTGTTGAAAGTGGAACGGTTCGAATCGAGTGAGAAATGTGGGAATTGTGCAAGTTTGAAAATTGGCCCCATTCATTTTCAATGGGTAAAATATCCAGGGAAACCGGGAATTTGGGAAAATGTCTTTGCCTACAATATCCAGGGTGAGTAGAGTGTGTGGATGGTTGAAAGGTTTGAAACGGGTAGAAAATGACATGAAAATGTGACAAATTTGGGAGTTGTAGAACTTTGGAAATGTCCATTCATTTCAATGGGAATTTCCTGGAAATTTGGGAATTTTTAAAAATATAGATAACACAATTGTCAAAGATGATATGAGTGGAATGGTGGAACGGTTCAAATCGAGTGAGAAATGTGGGAATTGTGCAAGTTTGAAAATTGGCCCCATTCATTTTCAATGGGTAAAATGTCCGGGTAAATACAGGAATTTGGGAAAATATCTTTGCCTACAATATCCAGGGTGAGTAGAGTGTGTGGAAGGTTGAAAGGTTTGAAACGGGTAGAAAATGACGTGAAAATTTGGCAAATTTGGGAGTTGTAGAACTTTGGAAATGTCCATTCATTTCAATGGGAATTTCCTGGAAATTGGGGAATTTTTTAAAATATATATAATAGCACGATTATCAAAGATGATATGAGTGGGTTGGTGTTGGTATTTTTGAATCAGTTGAGAAATGTTGACGAAGTAACATTTTTGTAATTGAGAATTGGTATTTCAGAATTCCAGGAATTTTGTGAAAACTGAGAATTTGTATGAAAAAAAATTGGAAAATGGCAGTTTGATCGTCCAGGATGAGTGGAAGGTGTTGAAAGTGGAACGGTTCGATTCGAGTGAGAAATGTGGGAATTGTGCAAGTTTGAAAATTGGCCCCATTCATTTTCAATGGGTAAAATGTCCGGGTAAATACGGGAATTTGGGAAAATATCTTTGCCTACAATATCCAGAGTGAGTAGAGTGTGTGGATGGTTGAAAGGTTTGAAACGGGTAGAAAATGGCGCGAAAATGTGACAGATTTGGGAGTTGTAGAACTTTGGAAATGTCCATTAATTTCAATGGGAATTTCCTGGAAATTTGGGGAATTTTTAAAAATATATATAATAGCACAATTGTCAAAGATGTTATGAGTGGGTTGGTGTTGGTATTTTTGAATCGGTTGAGAAATGTTGACGAAGTAACATTTTTGTAATTGAGAATTGCTATTTGAGAATTCCAGGAGTTTCGTGAAAACTGGGAATTTGTATGAATTTGGAAAATGGTAGTTTGATCGTCCAGGATGAGTGGAAGGTGTTGAAAGTGGAACGGTTCGATTCGAGTGAGAAATGTGGGAATTGTGCAAGTTTGAAAATTGGCCCCATTCATTTTCAATGGGTAAAATATCCAGGGAAACCGGGAATTTGGGAAAATATCTTTGCCTACAATATCCAGGGTGAGTAGAGTGTGTGGATGGTTGAAAGGTTTGAAACGGGTAGAAAATGACGTGAAAATTTGGCAAATTTGGGAGTTGTAGAACTTTGGAAATGTCCATTCATTTCAATTGGAATTTCCTGGAAATTGGGGGATTTCCTGGAAATTAGGGAATTTCCTGGAAATTGGGGAATTTCTGAAATTTAAAAAAATATATATAATAGCACGATTATCAAAGATGATATGAGTGGGTTGGTGTTGGTATTTTTGAATCGGTTGACAAATGTTGACGAAGTAACATTTTTGTAATTGAGAATTGCTATTTCAGAATTCCAGGAGTTTCGTGAAAACTGAGAATTTGTATGAAAAAAAATTGGAAAATGGTAGTTTGATCGTCCAGGATGAGTGGAAGGTTTTGAAAGTGGAACGGTTCGAATCGAGTGAGAAATGTGAGAATTGTGCAAGTTTGAAAATTGGCCCCATTCATTTTCAATGGGTAAAATGTCCGGGTAAATACGGGAATTTGGGAAAATATCTTTGCCTACAATATCCAGGGTGAGTAGAGTGTGTGGATGGTTGAAAGGTTTGAAACGGGTAGAAAATGGCGCGAAAATGTGACAGATTTGGGAGTTGTAGAACTTTGGAAATGTCCATTAATTTCAATGGGAATTTCCTGGAAATTTGGGAATTTTTCAAAATATAGATAACACAATTGTCAAAGATGATATGAGTGGAATGGTGGAACGGTTCGAATCGAGTGAGAAATGTGGGAACTGTGTAAGTTTGAAAATTGGCCCCATTCATTTTCAATAGGTAAAATGTCCGGGTAAATACGGGAATTTGGGAAAATTTCTTTGCCTACAATATCCAGGGTGAGTAGAGTGTGTGGATGGTTGAAAGGTTTGAAACGGATAGAAAACGACGCAAAAATTTGTCAAATTTGGGAGTTGTAGAACTTTAGAAATGTCCATTCATTTCAATTGGAATTTCCTGGAAATTGGGGAATTTCTGAAATTAAAATTTTTATAAATAATAGCACGATTATCAAAGATGATATGAGTGGGTTGGTGTTGGTATTTTTGATTCGGTTGAGAAATGTTGACGAAGTAATATTTTGTAATTGAGAATTGCTATTTCAGAATTCCAGGAGTTTCGTGAAAACTGGGAATTTGTATGAAAAAAATTGGAAAATGGTAGTTTGATCGTCCAGGATGAGTGGAAGGTGTTGAACGTGGATCGGTTTAAATCGAGTGAGAAATGTGGGAATTGTGCAAGTTTGAAAATTGGCCCCATTCATTTTCAATGGGTAAAATGTCCGGGTAAATACGGGAATTTGGGAAAATATCTTTGCCTACAATATCCAGGGTGAGTAGAGTGTGTGGATGGTTGAAAGGTTTGAAACAGGTAGAAAATGACGTGAAAATGTGACAGATTTGGGAGTTGTAGAACTTTGGAAATGTCCATTCATTTCAATGGGAATTTCCTGGAAATTGGGGGATTTCTGGAATTTTTTAAAATATATATAATAGCACGATTGTCAAAGATGATATGAGTGGGTTGGTGTTGGTATTTTTGAATCGGTTGACAAATGCTGACAAAGTAACATTTTGTAATTGAGAATTGCTATTTCAGAATTCCAGGAATTTTGTGAAAACTGGGAATTTGTATGAAAAAAAATTGGAAAATGGTAGTTTGATCGTCCAGGATGAGTGGAAGGTTTTGAAAGTGGAACGGTTCGATTCGAGTGAGAATTGTGCAAGTTTGAAAATTGGCCCCATTCATTTTCAATGGGTAAAATGTCCGGGTAAATACGGGAATTTGGGAAAATGTCTTTGCCTACAATATCCAGGGTGAGTAGAGTGTGTGGATGGTTGAAAGGTTTGAAACAGGTAGAAAATGACGTGAAAATTTGGCAAATTTGGGAGTTGTAGAACTTTGGAAATGTCCATTCATTTCAATGGGAATTTCCTGGAAATTTGGGAATGTTTCAAAATATAGATAACACAATTGTCAAAGATGATATGAGTGGAATGGTGGAACGGTTCGAATCGAGTGAGAAATGTGGGAACTGTGCAAGTTTGAAAATTGGCCGCATTCATTTTCAATGGGTAAAATATCCAGGGAAACTGGGAATTTGGGAAAATTTCTTTGCCTACAATATCCAGGGTGAGTAGAGTGTGTGGATGGTTGAAAGGTTTGAAACGGATAGAAAACGACGCAAAAATTTGTCAAATTTGGGAGTTGTAGAACTTTAGAAATGTCCATTCATTTCAATTGGAATTTCCTGGAAATTGGGGAATTTCTGAAATTAAAAAATTTATAAATAATAGCACGATTATCAAAGATGATATGAGTGGGTTGGTGTTGGTATTTTTGATTCGGTTGAGAAATGTTGACGAAGTAATATTTTGTAATTGAGAATTGCTATTTCAGAATTCCAGGAGTTTCGTGAAAACTGGGAATTTGTATGAAAAAAATTGGAAAATGGTAGTTTGATCGTCCAGGATGAGTGGAAGGTGTTGAACGTGGATCGGTTTAAATCGAGTGAGAAATGTGGGAATTGTGCAAGTTTGAAAATTGGCCCCATTCATTTTCAATGGGTAAAATGTCCGGGTAAATATGGGAATTTGGGAAAATATCTTTGCCTACAATATCCAGGGTGAGTAGAGTGTGTGGATGGTTGAAAGGTTTGAAACAGGCAGAAAATGACGTGAAAATTTGGCAAATTTGGGAGTTGTAGAACTTTGGAAATGTCCATTCATTTCAATGGGAATTTCCTGGAAATTTGGGATTTAAAAAAAAATATAGATAACACAATTGTCAAAGATGATATGAGTGGAATGGTGGAACGGTTCGAATCGAGTGAGAAATGTGGGAATTGTGCAAGTTTGAAAATTGGCCGCATTCATTTTTAATGGGTAAAATATCCAGGGAAACCGGGAATTTGGGAAAATGTCTTTGCCTACAATATCCAGGGTGAGTAGAGTGTGTGGATGGTTGAAAGGTTTGAAACGGGTAGAAAATGACATGAAAATGTGACAGATTTGGGAGTTGTAGAACTTTGGAAATGTCCATTCATTTCAATGGGAATTTCCTGGAAATTTGGGATTTAAAAAAAAATATAGATAACACAATTGTCAAAGATGATATGAGTGGAATGGTGGAACGGTTCGAATCGAGTGAGAAATGTGGGAATTGTGCAAGTTTGAAAATTGGCCCCATTCATTTTCAATGGGTAAAATATCCAGGGAAACCGGGAATTTGGGAACATTTCTTTGCCTACAATATCCAGGGTGAGTAGAGTGTGTGGATGGTTGAAAGGTTTGAAACGGATAGAAAATGACGCAAAAATTTGTCAAATTTGGGAGTTGTAGAACTTTGGAAATGTCCATTCATTTCAATGGGAATTTCCTGGAAATTGGGGAATTTCTTAAATAAAAAAAAACATATATAATAGCACGATTATCAAAGATGATATGAGTGGGTTGGTGTTGGTATTTTTGAATCGGTTGAGAAATGTTGATGAAGTAACATTTTTGTAATTGAGAATTGCTATTTCAGAATTCCAGGAATTTTGTGAAAACTGGGAATTTGTATGAAAAAAATTGGAAAATGGCAGTTTGATCGTCCAGGATGAGTGGAAGGTCTTGAAAGTGGAACGTCTCGAATCGAGTGAGAAATGTGGGAATTGGCTCCATTCATTTTCAATGGGTAAAATATCCAGGGAAACCGGGAATTTGGGAAAATGTCTTTGCCTACAATATCCAGAGTGAGTAGAGTGTGTGGATGGTTGAAAGGTTTGAAACGGGTAGAAAATGGCGCGAAAATGTGACAGAATTGGCAGTTGTAGAACTTTGGAAATGTCCATTCATTTCAATGGGAATTTCCTGGAAATTTGGGGAATTTTTAAAAATATATATAATAGCACGATTATCAAAGATGATATGAGTGGGTTAGTGTTGGTATTTTTGAATCGGTTGAGAAATGTTGACGAAGTAACATTTTTGTAATTGAGAATTGCTATTTCAGAATTCCAGGAATTTTGTGAAAACTGGGAATTTGTATGAAAAAATTTGGAAAATGGCAGTTTGATCGTCCAGGATGAGTGGGAGGTGTTGAAAGTGGAACAGTTCGAATCGAGTGAGAAATGTGAGAATTGTGCAAGTTTGAAAATTGTCCCCATTCATTTTCAATGGGTAAAATGTCCGGGTAAATACGGGAATTTGGGAAAATGTCTTTGCCTACAATATCCAGGGTGAGTAGAGTGTGTGGATGGTTGAAAGGTTTGAAACGGGTAGAAAATGACATGAAAATGTGACAAATTTGGGAGTTGTAGAACTTTGGAAATGTCCATTCATTTCAATGGGAATTTCCTGGAAATTTGGGGAATTTTTAAAAATATATATAATAGCACGATTATCAAAGATGATATGAGTGGGTTGGTGTTGGTATTTTTGAATCGGTTGAGAAATGTTGACGAAGTAACATTTTTGTAATTGAGAATTGCTATTTCAGAATTCCAGGAATTTCGTGAAAACTGGGAATTTGTATCAAAAAAAATTGGAAAATGGTAGTTTGATTGTCCAGGATGAGTGGGAGGTGTTGAAAGTGGAACGGTTCGATTCGAGTGAGAATTGTGCAAGTTTGAAAATTGGCCCCATTCATTTTCAATGGGTAAAATGTCCGGGTAAATACGGGAATTTGGGAAAATATCTTTGCCTACAATATCCAGGGTGAGTAGAGTGTGTGGATGATTGAAAGGTTTGAAACGGGTAGAAAATGACATGAAATGTGACAAATTTGGGAGCTGTAGAACTTTGGAAATGTCCATTCATTTCAATGGGAATTTCCTGGAAATTTGGGGAATTTTTTAAAATATATATAATAGCACAATTATCAAAGATGATATGAGTGGGTTGGTGTTGGTCTTTTTGCATCGGTTGAGAAATGTTTATGAAGTAACTTTTTGTAATTGAGAATTGCTATTTCAGAATTCCAGGAATTTCGTGAAAACTGGGAATTTGTATGAAAAAAATTGGAAAATGGCAGTTTGATCGTCCAGGATGAGTGGAAGGTCTTGAACGTGGAACGGTTCAAATCGAGTGAGAAATGTGGGAATTGTGCAAGTTTGAAAATTGGCCCCATTCATTTTCAATGGGTAAAATGTCCGGGTAAATACGGGAATTTGGGAAAATGCCTTTGCCTACAATATCCAGGGTGAGTAGAGTGTGTGGATGGTTGAAAGGTTTGAAACGGGTAGAAAATGACATGAAAATGTGACAAATTTGGGAGTTGTAGAACTTTGGAAATGTCCATTCATTTCAATGGGAATTTCCTGGAAATTTGGGAATTTTTTTAAATATAGATAACACAATTGTCAAAGATGATATGAGTGGAATGGTGGAACGGTTCGAATCGAGTGAGAAATGTGGGAATTGTGCAAGTTTGAAAATTGGCCCCATTCATTTTCAATGGGTAAAATATCCAGGGAAACCGGGGAATTTGGGAAAATGTCTTTGCCTACAATATCCAGGGTGAGTAGAGTGTGTGGATGGTTGAAAGGTTTGAAACGGGTAGAAAATGACGTGAAAATTTGGCAAATTTGGGAGTTGTAGAACTTTGGAAATGTCCATTCATTTCAATTGGAATTTCCTGGAAATTGGGGAATTTCTGAAATTAAAAAATATATATATAATAGCACGATTATCAAAGATTATATGAGTGGGTTGGTGTTGGTATTTTTGAATCGGTTGAGAAATGTTGATGAAGTAACATTTTTGTAATTGAGAATTGCTATTTCAGAATTCCAGGAATTTCGTGAAA